>NC_138549.1:172872644-173112285 GCF_964273705.1 Natrix helvetica
TCTCTCAGTAAAGTATATCACAACATCCCTTGGTAGTTGCCTTTGTGATGCAATACGTGAGTTAACTCTGTAAATTTTGTCAATCCTTGCAAAAATCTCAGAAGAATTCTGGATCTTCAATAACGTGGCCAGAGCATCAGCACAAACTTTTCTTAAGTCCTCTCTAGGGTTTTCTCTGATACCCCTCAGTCTAACAGCGTACTCCATAGATCTGAATTGCATCATGATAATCTCCTTATCCATCCTCTGCATATTCCCCTCCATTTCAACAAATTTCAAATCTGTTTCCTTCGTTTTAGTTTCCAAATCCAAAGCCAGATGATTAACTTTGCTGTCCACCTTAAGAACAACTTCTGACAGACCTGTGGCTAAAGTGTGTAATTTTTTATCAAGTTGATCATGTTTTTTAATGGTATCCTGAACCATTTCTTTAACCTCCTTAATTTCTTTGCGTAAAAAAGCATTTTCTTCCCTTATAAAGTCCTTGAAATCCTGATAATTTATTGTGGCACCTGGTGAAGCTTTTTTTTCCGTTGCCATAATTAATAATTCTTACAGCCGCCTCTAGCTGTCACCATTCAATTAACTTTCGTTTTCCTTAGGTATTCAGCTGTAAATTAATACTTGCAAATGTTTCTTTCTAAGTTGCTCGAAATTAAAACTTTGACATTTAAGTAGTTCAGGTTATGTAAACTGGCTTAAAGATTGTTAATAGTTAGGGTTGTTTCAGCCGTTCCGCCTTTATTGCCCCAGCTATCAGCAGGTAATTAGCTTTCGTTTTCTGTAGGTTTTCAGCTATAAATCAACGCCATTTTGAATCCTTTGTTCTAAGCCCACGCCTCTCGAACTCAGCAGTAGTGTTCTTTTTAAAGAGATTTCTTTTTTTTTTTTTTTTCTTCCCCCAATTAAAACTTAAAATACTTGCAAAAGTCTTGCTTCCTTCTTGGGATGTTAAGATGTTAAGATGTTAAGGCTGCTCCCGGCGACTGGTTCTGCTTTTTTAGCAGAGGTTATCAAAAAGGCAGGAGAATACAACAACTGCGAAGGGGGGCAAACCTCGTCAGACTCCGGACTCCGGAGGGTACACAAGGGCTCAACCCAGCAGCTGAATCTCTCCCTCATAAATTCCAAGAATTTACGAGTATCCGAGGTGTTAAAGATCGTAAAAAAACACCTCTAACTGTCTCTTGATCTGACAGGCTAAAAAAAAGCCTGCCATCGGCACCGGGAACAAACCGGAAGTCCGTTATCCAACATCTTCTTAAAGACTTCCAGTGTCGGGGCATTCACATTCTCTGGAGGCAACTTCTGTTCCACTGATTAATTGTTCTCACTGTGAGGAAGTTTCTCCTCAGTTCTAAGTTGCTTCTCTCCTTGGTTAGTTTCCACCTGTTGCTTCTTGTCCTGCCTTCAGGTGCTTTGGAGAATAGTGTGACTCCCTCTTCTTTGTGGCAACCCCTGAAATATTGGAAGATTGCTATCATGTCTCCCCTAGTCCTTCTTTCTATTAAACTAGACATACCCAGTTCCTGCAACCGTTCTTCCTATGTTTTAGCCTCCAGTCCCCTCATCATCCTGGTTGCTCTTCTCTGCACTCTTTCTAGAATTTATACAATACAATACAATAGCAGAGTTGGAAGGGACCTTGGAGGTCTTCTAGTCCAGGCAGGAAACCCAATACAGTTTCAGACAAATGGCTATCCAACATCTTCTTAAAGACTATCAATGTTGGAGCATTCACAACCTCTGGAGGCAATTTCTGTTCCACTGATTAATTGTTCTAACTGTCAGGAAGTTTCTCCTCAGTTCTAAGTTGCTTCTCTCCTTGATTAGTTTCCACCCATTGCTTCTTGTTCTACCCTCAGGTGCCTTGGAGAATAGTTTGACTCCCTCTTCTATGTGGCAACCTCTGAGATATTGGAAGACTGCTATCATGTCTCCCCTAGTCCTTCTTTTCATTAAAGTAGACACACCCAGTTTCTGCAACCGTTCTTCATATGTTTTAGTCTCCAGTCCCCTAATCCTCTTTGTTGCTCTTCTCTGCACTCTTTCTAGAGTCTCCACATCTTTTTTACATCGTGGCGACCAGAACTGAATTCAGGATTCCAAGTGTGGCCTTACCAAGGCATTATAAAGTGGTATTAACACGTCAAGTGATCTTGATTCTGTCCCTCTGTTGTTGCAGCCTAGAACTGTGTTGGCTTTTTTGGCAGCTGCTGCACACAGCTGGCTCCTATTTAAATGGTTGTCCACTAGGACTCCAAGATCCCTCTCACAGTTACTACTATTGAGCACGGTACCACCTATACTGTACCTGTGCATTCCGTTTTTGTTGCCTAAATGTAGAACCTTACTCTTTTCACCATTGAGTTTCATTTTATTAGATAGTGCCCAATGTTCAAGTTTGTCAAGATCTTTCTGTATCTTAAGCCTATCTTCTGGAGTGTTGGCTATTCCTGCCAGCTTGGTGTCATCTGCAAATTTGATGAGTTCCCCATTTATTCCCTCATCCAAATCATTGATGAAGATGTTGAAGAGAACTGGGCCTTGAAATAACTTTGAATGGACACTAAATGAACTGCTGTAAATCGAGGACTACCTGTGTAGTCCAAGAAAGCAAGGAGAATACCTTCTGAGTCTCCTTCTGCTCCCCTTGTGCATCTCTGGGCTATGCCCTCTCTTCTCTGACCGTTCTCCTGGCAGCCTCTCTTTGCCCCATCCCTCTGGACCAGAGTGTCAAACGCAAGGCCTGTGGTTGCATCTACCCCTCACGGGGCTTAGATGTGGCCCCCTGGGACAAGAAGAAAGGAGCAGCACACAGGGCCCCTGAGCAGTCCCCCCAAGCTCTGTTTTCACTTGCAGAGGGCTGCAGGAGGCTGTCCAGGCCAAAAATGGGGCACGGGAGGGATTGCTCACCGTGGGGGGAGGCAGGCTTTGTTTTCACTATTAGAAAGCTATCAAAACAAATCAGAAACAAAACAAAAGGGGAAAAGTTTCCCCTTTTGCATTTGGGCATGCAAGAAGGGACAGGAAAGGAGAAAGGGAAAGAGGAAAGAAAAAAGAAGAAGGGAAGATGGGAAGAGAGCAAGGAGGGAAAAAGAAGGAAAGAGGAGAAGGAAGAAGAAAGGAGAAGGAAGAGGGAAGGAAAAAAAGGAAGGAAAAGGAGAAAGAGAAAAGAAAAAGAAGGGAAGAGAGCAAGGAAGGAAAAAAGAAGGAAAGAGGTGAAGGAAGAAGAAGGAGAACGAAGAGGGAAGGAAAAAAAGGAAGGAAAAGGAGAAAGAGGAAAGAAAAAGGAAAGAGAGCCAGGAAGGAAAAAAAAGAAAAGAGGGGAAGGAAGAAGAAGGAGAATGAAGAGGGAAGGAAAAAGAAAAGGAAGGAGGGAAGGAAGGGAAAGGAAAAAGGGAAAGAGGAAAGAAAAAGAAAAAGAAGAAGAAGGAAAGTGGGGAAGAGGGCAAGGAAGGAAAAAGAAGAAAAGAGGGGAAGGAAGAAGAGGGAGTAAGAAGAGGGAAGGAAAAAGAAGAAAAGGAAGGAAAGAAGGAAGGAAGGGAAGGAGAAAGGGAAAGAGGAAAGAAAAAGAAGGAAGGAGGGGAAGAGAGCAAGGAAGGAAAGAAAAGGAAAGAAGGAAAGAGGAGAAGGAAGAAGGAATGAATGAATGAATGAATGAATGAATGAATGAGATTATAATGAGAGTGAGGGAGGGTCTCAAGGAAGTCCTGCCTTAGCTCTTGGCCACCACAGGTGCCCCTGACATGAGTCCTGCCCCGTGTCATGCCCACCGTCGCCATGCCCACCCAGTCATGCCCACCCAGCCCCCCTGAGGTCAAACAGAACCCTGATGCGGCCCTCAATGAAATTGAGTTTGACACCTCTCTTCTAGACCTTTCCCACATATCATTACAGGAAGTCCTCGACTTGCGACCACAACTGAATCCAACATTTCTGTTGCTATGCGAGAGATTTGTTAAAGTAAATTTTGCCCTATTTTACAACCTTTTTTGCCACGGTTGTTAAGTGAATCACTGCCACTCTTAAGTTAGCAACACGGTCATTAAGTAGAATCCGGCTTCCCCCCCTCGTCAGAAGGTCACAAAGGGGGAATCACGTGACCCTAGGATACGGCGACCGTCATAAACAGGAGCCAGGTGCTGAGCATCTGAATTGTGACCACAGGGATGCTGCATTGGTCGTAAGTGTGAAAAAAGGCCCTAAGTCTTTTTTTTTTCCCCAGTGGCGTTGTAACTTCAAACAGTCACTAAACAAACTGTTGTAAGTTGAGGACTCCCTGTATAGTAGACCCCTTCCACTTCTCTCTACTGTATCAGGGACTGCCTGTATCTGCCACTAGGGGGCAGCTTAATCCTTCCACTGATTAGAAAGCAGAGGTGAATCTTAAAATGAAATATAATATAGACTTTTTTTGCCACTTGTCCCAAACTCAGAACCTTAAAATGTTTTTATCTCTTCCCTTCAGTTGTGTTGCCATGTTGCTGCCTTTGCTGGAAGGCCATGCATCTTCAAGTTTAGAATAGAATAACAGAGTTGGAAGGGACCTTGGAGGTCTTCTAGTCCAACCCCCTGCCTAGGCAGGAAACCCTACACCATTTCAGACAAATGGTTATCCAACATCTTCTTAAAGACTTCCAGTGTTGGGGCATTCACAACTTCTGGAAGCAACTTCTGTTCCACTGATTAATTGTTCTAACTGTCAGGAAATTTCTCCTCAGTTCTAAGTTGCTTCTCTCCTTGATTAGTTTCCACCCATTGCTTCTTGTCCTGCCTTCAGGTGCCTTGGAGAATAGTTTGACTCCCCCTTCTTTGTGGCAACCCCTGAGATATTGGAACAATGCTATCATGTCTCCCCTGGTCCTTCTTTCCATTAAACTAGACATACCCAGTTCCTGCAACCGTTCTTCTTATGTTTTAGTCTCCAGTCCCCTAATCCTCTTTGTTGCTCTTCTCTGCACTCTTTCTAGAGTCTCCACATCTTTTCTACATCGTGGTGACCAGAACTGAATGCAGTATTCCAAGTGTGGCCTTACCAAGGCCTTATAAAGTGGTATTAACATTTCAAGTGATCTTGATTCTATCCATCTATTTATGCAGCCTAGAACTTTGTTGGCTTTTTTGGCAGCTGCTGCACACAGCTGGCTCCTATTCAACTCCCATGGCTGGTTGGGGAATTCTGGGAGTTGAAGTCCACACGTCTTAAAAGTTACCAAGTTGGGAGACCCTTGTTCTACCCCAAGACCCCTGAAAAAGATAATCAGACCAGCTTGGGGGAGCAGAATGCAAAGTCAAGATCCCCTTGTTGCAAGAACTGGGTAGGTCTAGTTTAATGAACAAAAGGACCAGGGGAGACATGATAGCAGTCTTCCAATATCTCAGGGGTTGCCCCAAAGAAGAGGGAGTCAAGCTATTCTCCAAAGCATCTGAGGGCAGGACAAGAAGCAATGGGTGGAAAAAATGGTAAAATGGTATTAACACTTCTCGTGAACTTGATTCTATCCCTCTGTTGATGCAGCCTTATGCAGTTGCTAAGATTGGGAAAAAACACTGGCATAGATTATAATCCTCTGTCTGTTTCCTCCCCCAAAATACCAGGGAAGGAAAGGGGGTCATTTAACCCTTGTGAAGATGCGTGCCATTCTTCCTTCCCCACTTCTCCAGTACAAGATAGTCCTCGACTTGCGACCACAATTGGACGCCTCAAATTTCTCTTGTTAAGTGAGACATTTGTTGAGTTTTGCAAAGATGGCACCGTCGTAAATATGAATGTTGGTCATGTGACCATGGGGAATGCTGAAATGGTCGTAAGTGTGAAAAATGGTCATAAGTCACTTTTTTCAGTGTCATTGTAACTTCAAATGAAGTGTAATTAAAACTCTTTTGGTATACCGTATCAAGGACTGCCTGTATTGGCCACTAGGGGGCGGTTTGAGCCTTCCATGGATTCAATGAAATATGGACTTTTTTTGCCACTTACCGCAAACCCAGAACCTGCTATCCCAAAACATCTGGGGCAGCCCTGGAAAAAAATCATCATCGGATCACCCAAATCACCCTAAGAGCTGTGGTGGCGCAGTGGTGAGAATGCAGTACTGCAGGCTAATTCTGTTGCCTGCCGGCTGCCTGCAATTTAGCAATTCGAGTCTCACCAGGCTCAAGGTCGACTCAGCCTTCCATCCTTTGGAGGTGGATAAAATGAGGACCCAGATTGTTGGGGGGCAAGAGGCTGACTCTGTAAAACGCTTAGAGAGGGTTGTAAAAGCACTGTGAAGCGGTATATATGTCAAAGTGCTTTTGCTGTTGTGTTGGCCACCTTGCTGCAAAGTTCAAGATCTCTTCCAACTTCGTTATTCTGTTTTCTGTCTCGCTTAGCCACACAAGTTTTGGGCTTGGCTGTGGTCATAAGTAAGCCCTCAGTTACAAATATTCTCTCTCTCATTCTCTCTCCCTCTCCTCCTCCCTCCCCCCTCCCCCCTCTCTCTCTCCCTCCCTTCCTCCCTCCCTCCCTTCCTCTTATATACGGTATCTATCCTTTCATCCATCCGTCCATCTATATCTCTGCAGTATTGCAGGCTAACTCTGCCTACTGCCAGGAGTTCGTTTCTGACTGGCTCAAGGTTGACTCAGCCTTCCATCCTTCCTAGGTCGGTCAAATGAGGACCCAGATTGTTGGGGGCAATATGCTGACTCTGTAAACCGCTTAGAGAGGGCTGTGAAGCACCGTGAAGTGGTATATAAGTCTAAGTGCTATTGCTATTGTTCTCCATCATCTGTCTGTCTGTCTGTCTGTCTGTCTGTCTGTCTGTCTGTCTGTCTGTCTGTCTGTCTGTCTGTCTGTCTATCTATCTATCTATCTATCTATCTATCTATCTATCTATCTATCTATCTATCTATCTAAAAGCAGTATTGCAGGCTAACTCTGCCCACTGCCAGGAGTTCAATCCTGACCGACTCAAGGTTGACTCAGCCCTCCAGCCTTCCGAGGTGGGCAAAACGAGGACCCCGATTGTTGCGGGGTGCATAGGCTGACTCTGCAAACTGCTTCAAGAGGGCTGCGAAAGCCCCGTGAGGCGGTATATCAGTCTTATTGCTATCGCTGTCGGTCCATCGCAACTTGACTTGGAACAGATTACCCTCTGCCCACGATATCTTTAACGCCACCAAACCTCCACATCTGCTTATCCCAAGGATCCCGGGGGAAGGACTCCCGAAGTACACCAAAATGCCAAATCCAGTCTGAACATCTGGCTGGCTGGGCGACGCAGCAAGCTGTCCACATCCTATCTCTAGCAGGAGTCGCTAACTTCTGCAAAAGAGGCTTGCCAACGCCGGTCCCTGGGGAAAACAGTGTCGCCCGAGAAGCGCACAGTCTGTTTGCAGAGAAGCGGACGATCTGTTTGCAATGCTACGCCTTCCTTCCCCATATCCTTCCCCTCCGGCCTTAAGATCTGTATTCAAGGTCTAAATACCCGAAACAACCACGCCGTCTCTCTCTCCTTGGTGTTGTTGTTGTTGTTGTTGTTATTATTATTATTATTTTGGTGCCTCTGCACCATAAGGGACTTCAGGCTGAGCTCTGCCATCCTCTGTGCAAAGCCAGTGCTATTAATATATCAGGTAATGAATCTAATCTCTGGGTTAAAGCTATCCTCTTAGGCACGCTGGTTGATCCAGTTCTCGGCCGCTGCTCCGTTCACTCCCTTTTTTCTCCCCCTGCTCGGTGTAACAACATCGGTTCTCTTCGGGTATCCCAGCTGGGCCCTAAATTTGCACACACAGACACCCCTCACGAGAAAAGGAAGGCGTCTAAAAGACCCCGAATGCTTCTAAACGAGGATGAGACCTCAAGGCGACGGGGTTAAGGCCGCAACCTGAGTTGACCCCTCTCCCCAAAGCTTTTTCTCCTTCTTCTTTTGCCAACTACCCGTCTCTCGTCCCTTCCCCACCTCTCTGGGATTTAACCGAGATGAACCAATCGCCGGCGTATTCAGGGGTGAGGATTTCCGGCGTTAGGGCTTTGGGAGCTGGCGGTGGCGGGTGAGTATCGTGGATCTTGCTGAACCTCGATATTGTTTTATTTTCTTCTTCTAAACTGGCTTTTCCTGGCTTTCTGTAGAGGAAATGCATGTCGTTTTGGTTGGTTTGTTTTTTACAGGAAGTCTTGAAGCGGAGTAGGAGATGCCTACCCCCACCCCACAAAAAGGAGATATAGGTTGTGGTGCTTAGCTTAAATCTGGGGTTACTTCAGATCAGGGGGTTTGAATCTTTGCGGGGACCTACGGCACAATGTTGAATGTAAGACATAGTTTTGGGGTGCACCAAAAAGTTAATAATCATAGATTTTTAAAGGTGTACGACAGGGGTGTCCAAACTTGGGAACTTTAAGACTTGTGGACTTCAACTCCCAGAATTCCCCAGCCAGCCATGCTGGCTGGGGAATTCTGGGAATTGAAGTCCACAAGTCTTAAAGTTCCCAAGTTTGGACACCCCTGGTGTAAGATATGGGCTGGGGGCAAGTCGCAATAATATTTTTTTCCTGGCTTCTGCGTTGCACTGGAAGTAGGGATTATAAAGAGTCTTCGAGTTACGGCCACAATTAAATCCAAAATTTCTGCTCTTCAGTGAGTTTTGCCCACTTTTTCCACCTTTTTCCACCGTTGTTAAGCGAATTGCTGTAGTTGTTAAGGGAATCATTTGGTTATTAAATGAATCTCGGTTCTCCCTTTGACTTTGCTTGTTGGACGCCAGTTGCCAAGCGCCCGAATGTTGATCACAGTACCACGGGGACGCTGTAATGGTCGTAAGTGCGAGGACTGCTCGGAAGTCACTTTTTAAAATGCCGTTATAATTTCGAACGGTCGCCAAACGACTCCTAAGCAGAGGAATACGGGTAGTCCTCAATTTGCAACATTTTGCTTAGTGACCGTGCAAAGTTGGAAAAAGGGGGCTTATGACCGTTTTTCACATTTACGACCGTTGCAGCATCCCTGAAGTTACGTGACCAAAATTCAGGCGCTTGGCAGCTGACTCATACTTATGACGGTTGCAGCGTCCTGGGGTCACGTGATCCCCTTTTGCGTCCTTCTGACGAGCAAAGTCAACGGGGAAGCCGGATTCACTTAACAACCTGGTCACTAACTTAATAACTGCAGAGAAGAAGCTTCTTTTCACAGCTGTGACCAGAAAGGAGGCCAGATTCACTTAACAAATGTCCCACTACGTTGGGCTCAATCATGGTCGTAATTCAAGGACTGCTTGTACCTGCAGAGGGGTGGGTTTCGTCCAAACAAGAAGACCTTGCTGTTTTTATTACTTGAAGACAGGGGTCCCCAAACGTGGCAACTTAAGACTTGTGGACTTTAACTCCCAGAATGCTCCAGCCAGCATAGCTTAGACATGTGAGCTGCCTGGATGACTTTGGGTCAATCACCAGGAGACGGTGAGTTCTAGTCCTGCCTTAGGCAGGGAAGCCAGCTGGGTGACTTGGGGCATGTCACCAGGAGACGGGGAATTCTAGTCCACCTTAGACATGTGAGCTGCTTAGGTGACTTTGGGCCAATGACTAGGAGAGGTCTAGTACTGCCTTAGGCATGAAAGCTACCGTATTTTGGGGAGCATGACGCACCTTTTTCCTCAAAAAAGAGACTGAAAATCTGGGTGTGTCTTATACACTGAATATAGCATTTTTTGCCTCCCGAAACCCCGCCTCCCCTGGCTATTCATACCTTCTTTTTTGGGGGAAAATGGGCCCGTTTTCACGAAAAAGGGCCATTTTGGGGAGTTTTGCAGAGTGCAAAAACTCCCCCCCCCCTTTTGGAAAGCTCTTTAAGTGATTGTTGAGAATTACACTGATCAAGTGCTGTGCCAGCAGAAACAAAGTCTTAGGTGCTGCAGATTGTCAGCGATTTCCTTCTCCAGCCCATGGATAAATACACCTGGAAACATCTACCTACCTACCTACCTACTCTCTCTCTCTCTCCCTACCTACTTACTGTATTTCTCTCTCTCTATCCCTCTATCTACCTACCTACCTACTCCCTCCCTCCTTCCCTCCCTATCTACTGTATTTCTCTCTCTCTCTCTCTATTTCTCTCTCTCTCTCTACCTACCAACCTACCTACTCTCCCTCTCCCTACCTATCTATTGTATTTCTCTCTCCCCCTCTACCTACATACCTACCTACTCCCTCCCTCCCTCCCTATCTACTGTATTTCTCTCTCTCTCTCTATTTCTTTCTATCCCTCTACTTATCAACCTACCTACTCTCTCTCTCTCCCTACCTATCTACTGTATTTCTCTCTCTCCCCTCTATCTACCTACGTACCTACCTACTCCCTCCCTCCCTCCCTATCTACTGTATTTCTCTCTCTCTCTATTTCTCTCTATCCCTCTACCTACCAACCGTACCTACCTACTCCCTCCCTCCCTACCTATCTACTGTATTTCTCTCTCTCTCTCTCTTTCTATTTCTCTCTCTCTATCCCTCTACCTACCTACCTACCTACCTACCTACCTACCTACCTACCTACCTACCTACACACTCTCTCCCTACCTACTGTATTTCTCTATCTCTCTCTATTTCTCTACCTACCTACCTCCTTTATTTTTAATTTGCCTCTTCAAAACCTTGGTGCGTCTTATACGCCGTTGCGTCTTATACTCTGAAAAATACGGTATATGGGAGACATTGGGTTGAACACCAGGAGCCAGCTGGGTAACTTTGGACCAGTCCCCCTCTCTCAGCACCCTCTCTCAGCTACGCTGGCTGGAGAATTCTGGGAGTTGAAGTCCACAAGTCTTAAAAGTTGCCAAGTTGGGAAGACCTCTGCTTTAGGGGCCTCGCACGGAAGAACTGGTTGTGAGTTGCGCTAGGGCAAAGTGTTGTGGGTTTGTAAGCTATTGTGGATGTTGTAAGCTTTTTTCCCAAGACTTTCTGGTTTTTGCCTGAAGACCTTTCGCTTCTCATCCAAGATGCTTCTTCAACTCATCCGAAGAGGTGATGTACCGAGCTGGAGAAGAAACTTCTTGGATAAGTAGCAAAACGTCTTCAAAAGAAACACCAAGAAAGTCCTGGGAAAAAGCACCTTTGGGACAAGCATGGCCTGGGTAACTGAGAAGCTCCATATAGACCAGGGGTGTCCAAACTTGGGAACTTTAAGACTTGTGGACTTCAACTCCCAGAATTCCCCAGCCAGCATGGCTGGCTGGGGAATTCTGGGAGTTGAAGTCCACAAGTCTTAAAGTTCCCAAGTTTGGACACCCCTGATATAGACTATTTTGGATGTATTTTTGCTCAACTGCTCCTCCGCTTCGCTCTTCTGCAACCTTACCCTGCAAACAGAAACTTGGCAACCAAATATCTAAGCCAACTCAAGGCTGCTGTAAACAAATATATCCTTAAGATACCTGCTGGCATGCCGGACGTTTGCCTGCCTCTCCAACCTGGTGCCCTTCAGCTGGACTTGCGAATTTCCCAGGAATTTCGCTAAGTTCAGAATTTTGCCAGGAACCAAACCGAACTGGGGGGGAAAGGCTGAGGGGGCAAAAATCTGTTTATACATATATAGCACGTGCCCGATTAAAATAGAAGTTGCCCATTATGTGCAATTCACTATCTTTCAGCAGTTTATTCCTCTTTCTGTGCGTACACGCACATGCCTTCTTCGATTCGGCCGTTCCATACTTGGATCATGCCGATATTTTACCTAGTGGGGGAATGGGATCGGCTAGAAACCAGGAGACGGTGAGTTCTAGTCCCGCTTTTAGTCAAGAAAGCCGGCTGGTGATTTTGGACCAATCACCAGGAGATGGGGAATTTTAGACCCGCCTTTGGTGTGAAAGTTGGCTAGGTGACTTTGGGCCAATCACCAGGAGACGGTGAGTTCTAGTCCTGTCTTAGGCAGGAATGCCAGCTGGGTGACTTGGAGCCAGTCACCAGGAGACGGTGAGTTCTAGTCCTGTCTTAGGCAGGAATGCCAGCTGGGTGACTTGGGGCCAGTCACCAGGAGACGGGGAGTTCTAGTCCACCTTAAACATGTGAGCTGCCAGGGTGACTTTGGGCCAATCCCCAGGAGAAAGTGAGTTCTAGTCCCGCCTTAGGCATGCGAGCCAGCTGGGTGACTTGGGACTAGGACATGGGGAGTTCTAGTCCACTTTAGACATGTGAGCTGCCTGGGTGACTTTGGGCCAATCCCCAGGAGAAAGTGAGTTCTAGTCTTGCCTTAGGCAGGAAAGCCATATGCGAGACTTCAGGTTGAACACCAGGTTGAACACCAGGAGATGATTAGGGGACTGGAGACTAAAACATATGAAGAACGGTTGCAGGAACTGGGTATGTTTAGCTTAAGAGAAAGAAGGACTAGGGGAGACATGATAGCAGTGTTCCAATATCTCAGGGGTTGCCCCAAAGAAGAGGGAGTCAAACTATTCTCCAAGGCACCTGAGGGTAGAACAAGAAGCAATGGGTGGAAACTAATCAAGGAGAGAAGCAACTTAGAACTGAGGAGAAATTTCCTGACAGTGAGAACAATTAATCAGTGGAACAGAAGTTGCCTCCAGAAGTTGTGAATGCCCCAAGACTGGAAGTCTTTAAGAAGATGTTGGATAGCCATTTGTCTGGAACGGTATAGGGTTTCCTGCCTAGGCAGGGGGTTGGACTAGAATACCTCCAAGGTCCCTTCCAACTCTGCTATTGTATTGTATTGTATTGAGATGGGGAGTTCTAGTCCCGCCTTAGGCGTGAAAGCCAGCTGGGTAACTTTGGGCCAGACGGTCAGACCCCCCCCACTCTCTCAGCTCTACCCAACACACAGAATTATTGTCTTGGCGGGAGGTGGGGGGGGGGGGAAAGAGGAGGAAGAAAGATTAGGTGTGTTTGCTGTCTTGAGTTGTTTACAAAGTAGTAAAAGCGAGCTTAAAAACAATCTAATAAATAAATAAAATAATAAATTACACAGAAATGGAAAAACCAGAGCTATTTTTTTAAAAAAACAACAACCAGGCACAACGTGCATAAATTACCTGGTGAGATTGCAAAGGCCCCCTTTGCAAATTCAATTGCGTTGAAGATCTAAGCAAGCATCTTATTGTGACAATAAGTCACAAATGTTCCGAGCACCGATTTCTTCGTGGCATCGTTTTTCTCCTCTTGACGTCACGCTGGGAATAACAGCCGGTTTGTTTACTGCTGGTGGAACAATTTAAAGCGTTGGGGGGGTTTGGCTTTCGCTCTCCAATTCTCGCTGGGGGACACGGCTGCTTGCTAAATACTTTGCCAACGAAAAGAAAAATAATCGTTGGATCACTTTCCCCCCCCCCCCCCCCAAGGGATTCCAATTTGTGTTGGGAATGGTGACGTTTTCCCAATTATTTTTTCCCCACTGGTCCCCTTTGTGTTTGGCTTGTCGAAGTTTAGACATTTTAAAATAGGGTGTCAAAACGTTGTTATTTTTCTCTAGCGCGCTTTTGCGATTACATTTGTGATTGCGATTTGGACTGTCAAGCACAGGTTTTGCAAATATTTTACTTCAAAAGAATATAGAATAACCGAGTTGGAAGGGACCTTAGAGGTCTTCTAGTCCAACCCCCTGCTTAGGCAGGAAAGCCTACACCAGTGTTTCTCAACCTTGGCTGGGGAATTCTGGGAGTTGAAGTCCACAGGACTTAAAAGTCGCCAAGGTTGAGAAACATTGTCCTATACCATTTCAGACAAATGGCTATTCAATATCTTCTTAAAGACTTCCAGTGTTGGGGCATTCACAACTTCTGGAAGCAAACTGTTCCACTGATTAATTGTTCTAACTGCCAGGAAGTTTCTCCTCAGTTCTAAGTTGCTTCTCTCTTTGATTAGTTTCCACCCATTGCTTCTTGTTCTACCCTCAGGTGCTTTGGAGATTAGTTTGACTCCCTCTTCTTTGTGGCAGCTCCTGAGATATTGGAACACTGCTATCATGTCTCCTCTAGTCCTTCTTTTCATTAAACTAGACATACCCAGTTCCTGCAACCGTTCTTCATATGTTTTAGCCTCCAGTCCCCTAATCCTCTTTGTTGCTCTTCTCTGCACTCTTTCTAGAGTCTCCACATCTTTTCTACATCGTGGCGACCAAAACTGAATGCAGTATTCCAAGTGTGGCCTTACCAAGTATAAAATACCGTAGGATTTGCACTTCAAATAATTCATTTCTTTTACTATTGTCGTCCACATTTTTATGGTTAATAAACTTTTCCCTAATTTTTTTCTTTTTTCAATTGTGTTTTAAAATAAAGGGTATTTTGCTTCATGCACTGAAAATTCAAATGCAAAGTGAATCTTTTTTTTTTCTTGCGTCACTAATATCCAACAAGATGCAGTTCAAGGGGGAGACCTGTAAGAACCTGGACTTAGGCAAGAAAAACTAAATGTACAAGTGTAGAATAGGTGGTATCTGGCTCAATAGCAGTAACTGTGAGAGGGGTCTTGGAGTCCTAGTGGACAACCATTTAAATAGGAGCCAGCCGTGTGCAGCAGCTGCCAAATAACCCCAACCCAGTTCTAGGCTGCATTAACAGAGGGATAGAATCAAGATCACGTGAAGGGTTAATACCACTTTAAAATCCCTTGGTAAGGCCACACTTGGAATACGGCATCCAGTTTTGGTCACCACGATGTAAAAAAAGGTCTTGAGACTCTGGAAAGAGTGCAAAGAAGAGCAACAAAAATGATTAGGGGACTGGAGACTAAAACCCATTGCTGGAATTGGGTATGTCTAATTTAATGAAAAGAAGGACTAGGGGTGACTTGATAGCACCATTCCAATATCTAAAAGGCTTCCACAAAGAAGAGGGAGTCAAGCTATTCCCCAAAGCACCTGAAGGCAGGACAAGAAGCAACGGATGGAAACTAATCAAGGAGAGAAGCAACCTAGAACTAAGGAGGAATTTCCTGACAGTGAGAACAATGAATCAGTGGAACCACTTGCTTCCAGAAGTTGTGAATGCTTCAACACTGGAGGTTTTTAAGAGGGGATTGGATAGCCATTTGTCCAGTCTTCTTCTCTAGCAGGGGGCTGGACTGGAAGACCTCCAAGGTAACTTCCAACTCTACTATTCTGAATTCTGAAGTTGAAGAGCCTCTGTGGCATGAAATTTTGCAGGCAATACTTCTGGGTTCAAATTTCCAGAGTGACCTTGTTTTGATCTCTTATCCTGCCAGCTGGCCAAAACCCAGCCTGTCGTTAGCCTTAATCTCATTTTAGCTGGGTGGAGGTTTCCTTTTTATTTGGGTCTCCATCTGGAATCTACAGATAAGAACAAACTGGCTTGAAAACAACCCAGAATAAAAAAAAACAATTTCCTGGTTTTTTCACCGCTCTTTTGTCTTTAATAACCCAACTGCAAGCAGGCCTTTAAAACAGAAATAAAGATAAAATTATACGTATCCAAATATATATATATATGCAAATTCTATGTAAAAGATATCTATTAAGAAATCCCTAGCAAGTGACTAATCATAAAAAGAACAATTTGAGTCCATTTTGAGGGCAGTAATCTTTTGAAACCTATTCTTTTAAAGATACAACTACAAAAATAGGGGGAAGAAGGCAGGGGGTTGGACTAGAAGACCTCCAAGGTCCCTTCCAACTCTACTATTGTATTGTATAAGAAAAAGAAGAAATTAGGGGAAAGGGGGAAAAGAAGGAAAAGAATTAAAACTGGGATTTTGGGGAACCCAAGAAAATGGTTAAAAGAGGTAGAAAGGGAAGAAGAGTTATATTAGTAGACTAAAGAGAATAGTAGCAAGATTGTCATTGTTACGTAACTAATTAAGAAAAAAAAAAGAAATGATAGTATATTGTTAACGGTAGGAAAAAAATTAGAAAGAAATGCTCTCTATGCTTAAATTGAATTGGAGGATGTATGCTGTTTATAGCAAAATATACCAACGGAGAAAAAAAGAAATGAAAGTTTGATGTAATTTTGAAGGGGCAATTGAAGATATTGTTTATGTTTTCGGAAAAAATAAGTATAAAAATGGAAAATAATGGGAGAGAATAATTTGGCTAAAAGTGAAAACAAAACTATGATGTAAAAAAGACTATGTAATTGAGAGGATGTAATAGAAAAGACCCAGACAGCTCATTGTTCCTATAATATGTATAATTTCTATTAAAAAATAAAAATGGAAAATCTGAATGGAAAAAAAACCCTCTTCTTTTTTCCCTTCCTTTTTCTTTTCCTTTCCTTCCTATTCTTTCATGTCCAGTTGATTTCTTGAATTAGAGGCATGTTCAGACTCTGAAATCCTGAAAGGATCCAGTTCAAATTATTGATGGAAAAGGGAAATGTTTTTACCTGGAAATTGAAATGTTTTGGGTTTTTTTGCTCTTACAAAACGTTTTTACTTGTTTTTTTTTTTATGTTTTTACAAAATGTTTTGCTTTTACCGAAATGGTTTTTTTTTTTTTAGAATACTGTCCTTGAATAAACAGAGGCATAGGATCAAAACCACGTGAAGTAGTAGTAGTAGTAATACCGCTTTACAAAGCCTTAGTTAAGATCACACCTGGAATAGGGCATCCAGTTTTGGTCACCCCATTACAAAAAAAAATGATACTGAGACTTTGGAAAAAGTGCAAAGAAGAGCAAGTAAGAGGATTAAAGCCCTGGAGATTAAAGCATATGAAGATATGGTCGCCACGATGTAGAAAAGATGTGGAGACTCTAGAAAGAGTGCAGAGAAGAGCAACAAAGATGATTAGGGGACTGGAGACTAAAACATATGAAGAACGGTTGCAGGAACTGGGTATGTTTAGCTTAAGAGAAAGAAGGACTAGGGGAGACATGATAGCAGTCTTCCAATATCTCAGGGGTTGCCACAAAGAAGAGGGAGTCAAACTATTCTCCAAAGCACCTGAGGGTAGAACAAGAAGCAATGGGTGGAAACTAATCAAGGAGAGAAGCAACTTAGAACTGAGGAGAAATTTCCTGACAGTTAGAACAATTAATCAGTGGAACAGAAGTTGCCTCCAGAAGTTGTGAATGCCCCAACACTGGAAGTCTTTAAGAAGATGTTGGATAGCCATTTGTCTGAAAGGGTATAGGGTTCCCTGCCTAGGCAGGGGGTTGGACTAGAAGACCTCCAAGGTCCCTTCCAACTCTACTATTGTATTGTAAGAACGGTTGCAAGAATTGGGTATGGCTAATCTAGAGAAAGAAGGACTAGAGGGGAGCAATATTTCTGTATTTGAGAGGCTGCCACAGAGAAGAGGGGGGGGGGTCAACTTATTTTCCGAAAGTACCAGAGGGCAGGACAAGAAACAACGGATTGAAACTAATCAAGGAGAGAACCAACCTTCCTAACTTCTCCTAACTAAATTAAGGAGAAACTTCCTAACAGTAGCAACAATTAATTAAGTCAGGTACTTTGGAGAATAAGTCGAACGCCTCCTCTTTGTGGCAGCTCCTCAAATACTGGAAGACTCCTATCATATCCCCCTATAATCCTTCTTTTCTCTAGGCTGGCCAAACCCAAATCCTGCAGCCAGTGGTGGGTTTCGGCTCCCATTGCAATCGGTATGCTGCAATGGGGCCGGGCGTCAACCGTGTGCATGTGTGCTGCGCAACCACCGCCTGCAACGGAGCATCGCGCAGGCGCTGTATGCTGCGCATGAGTGCGCAAATGGCCTTTTCCCTTCAAATACAGGTAAGGAACGAGGGCGGGCGGGGCCCACCAAAACACCGTTCCGGTACGGTGGCTGCTGCTGCTTCCGGCAGGCACCGGTACGCTCGTGCTGGGGGGTACCGCCTGGAACCCACCACTGCCTGCAGCCATTCTTCCTATAATATTGCAGTCTTCAGTCCCTACTGCGTGCTTTCGGGATGATTCCCTTAACAACTGTGGCGGGAAAGACCATAGAATGAGGCGTTTAACAGCCATCTTGCTTAGCAACAGAAATTTGGAGCTCAATTTTCATATGTCAAGGATGGTTTGGTGGGTGTGGTCCGGTCCAACCGTACCGGTAGTAGCAGGGAGCAGCTGACAGCGTACCGCCACAGTGGCTCATTTAGCCCGCTCACCTGCCCATGTTCTATACCTGTTTTTAAAGCAATCGGCCAATTGCGCAGGCGGGCACAGAGCCCCAACGAGCAGCTGGTTGTCGCAGGGGTGGTGGATTGTGCCTGCGTGCGCAGTGAGCGTGCACGAACAGGACGCGCGGCCCCGTGAGCAGTGTCCCGGTAACGATGGTAAGAGCAACCCACCCTTGGTCAAGCATGCAAAGCAGGACTGCGTGCGTAAAATGTGTGTTGCGGTAGGGTAAGTCAGAGGCGTCCGCAGGGGGGGGCGTGGCCATCTCTACAGGGACCTGCAAATGGGGAAGGGGGAGGAATTGAGGTCCTGGACCTCAGCGCACAAATGCCACGATTTGTGTGGCGGCAATTGTGTCATGGTGTGCGAGAGACACCCTCCTGTGGCTGGCCACCCAAGGCTCGTGGGCTTTTAATCCCAGCAGCATGCCAATCGACGCCGGGTGAGCTCCGGTTCTGACAGCAGCTATCACCCTGGGAGGACATGAATGGCAAGAAGGCGTCCGGACGTTCGGGACAGAGCCTCCCCCATTGAGGTCCTTGGGTCAGATAACGTCACTGCACGCAGGATTCTTCCATTGTCCTACCCGTTGTGGAGGTTGTTTGGTCTGCAGGTGGAGTACAGTTTCGTTCTTTCCTGATCCACTCCCAAATCTGATATTTTGGTGGGCTGTCTTCAGCCTGGTGGCTTGCAAGCTCCATCAGCTGCAGCCAACTGGGGATGATGGAATGTGTAGTTATGACTTGTGCCAGGAGGGATACTTTTTCTTCTCCGTCTCTTTCTAATTCTCCTCCTCTTCTTTCTCTTCTTGCTCCTCCTCTTCCTCTTCTTGTTCTCCTTGTCTATCTCTTCCTTTTTCCTCTTCATTCTCCTTTTCTTCTTCCTTCTCCTCC
This sequence comes from Natrix helvetica, assembly GCF_964273705.1. Classification (NCBI taxonomy): domain Eukaryota; kingdom Metazoa; phylum Chordata; class Lepidosauria; order Squamata; family Natricidae; genus Natrix; species Natrix helvetica. The sequence goes on from NC_138549.1 coordinate 172,891,608, forward strand.
TCCTCTTCTCTACCTCTATCTTCCCCTCCTTCTTCCTCCTTCTCTTCTCTCTTTCTGTCCTTGCCTATCTTCTCCTCTTCTTCTTCTCCTTCTTCTCCTTCTCTTAGCCTCCCCCCCTCTCCTCTCCTCTTTCTCCTCATTTTCTTCCTGTCCTTCTCTTCCTCACCTTCCTTTCTCCTCCTCTTTCCACCTTTACTTCCTCCTCTTCTTCCTCCTCCGCCTCTTGCTGTCACTCCTGTCTCTCTTCTTCTCCTTCTCCTTCTCTTAGTCCCCCTCTTCTTCTCCCTCTCCTCTTCCTCCTCCTCTACCTCTTCCTCCTCCTCCTCCTCCTCTTGCTGTCATTTCTGTCTATCTTCTCTTCTTCTTCTCCTCCTTCCTCTACCTCCTCCTCTTTCTCCTCCTCCTCCTCTTCTTCCTCTCCTCTTCCTCCTCCTCTTCCTCTTGCTGTCATTCCTGTCTATCTTCTCCTTTTCTTCCTCTTCCTTGCCAATGGAGATTCTCCATCATCCAGGTCATGGTTGTCCTAAAGGTATTTTTTTTTTAAGAGGCAACTGGACTTTCTGTTGTTGTTTTTTTTGAAGACGTTTCGGTTGTCATCCAAGAAGCTTCTTCAGCTCTGATCATTCCCCCCATCCAGTCAGAGCTGAAGAAGCTTCTTGGATGACAACCGAAACGTCTTCAAAGAAAAAACAGAAAGTCCAGTTGCCTCTTCCAAAAAAGACTCTTTGAGTTCTCCTTCTTTTATTCCCCCTCTCCTCCTCCTCCCTCACACTCTTCTTTTCCTACCCCCATCCGTGGTTTTAGTTCCTCAGCTAGGAAATAAGCAGGGATGTTGACTCTTCTCCCTTGTCTTCCTGACTTTAGGAATCACAGTTGGGGTTTGATAGTCTGACAGGTGTCACTCATCATGTCAAACACCTGGAGGCCACCTGGTTGAGGCCAAGGAGTCTGTTGGTTTTGATCTCTTTGCCCAAAACACCTGAGGGCAGGACAAGAAGCAATGGGTGGAAACTAATCAAAGGAGAGAAGCAACTTAGAACTGAGGAGAAACTTCCTGACAGTTAGAACAATTAATCAGTGAAACAGAAGTTGCCTCCAGAAGTTGTGAATGCTCCAACACTGGAAGTCTTTAAGAAGATGTTGGATAGCCATTTGTCTGAAAGGGTATAGGGTTTCCTGCCTAGGCAGGGGGTTGGACTAGAAGACCTCCAAGGCCCCATCCAATTCTCTATTCTATGGATGGATGGATGGATGGATGGATGGATGGAAGGAAGGAAGGAAGGAAGGAAGGAAGGAAGGAAGGAAGAAAGAGTGAGTCAAACTATTCTCCAAGACACCTGAGGGCAGGACAAGAAGCAATGGGTGGAAACTAATCAAGGAGAGAAGCAACTTAGAGCTGAGGAGAAATTTCCTGACAGTGAGAACAATGAATCAGTGGAACAGAAGTTGTGAATGCTCCAATACTGGAAGCTTTTAAGAAGAGATTGTCTGAAATAATATAGGGCTGTGATGGCGAACCTATCGCATGGGTGCCACAGGTGGCATGCAGAGCCCTCTCTGCGGGTACGCAAGCTGTCGCCCCAGCTCAGCTCCACCGCATGTGCGCACCCCTCCTGCCGGCCAGCTGATTTTGGGGTATCTGCTGCACATTCGTGGGGGGGGGCATGCACATGCGTGGGGTGTGTGGAGGTTGCATGCACATATGGAGGGTGGGAGGGGTTATATCTGCATGCATGGGGGCCGGGGGGAGTAGTGGGGGTGCTTCATGGAGGCCTACTAAGCCCAAAATGGGGTGCAGGGGGGGTCACGCTTGCATGCGCGGGGGAAGCGCAGGGAGGGTCACATGTGCATGCCCAGGGGGGTGGAGCACGCAGCAGGGGAGTTGTGCATGCATTATATTATGGGTGTTGGCGCATGCTTTCGTTACGTGACAACAAAAAGGTTAGGCATCACTGATATAGGGTTTCCTGCTTGAGAAGGGGGTTGGACTAGAAGATCTCCAAGTTCCCTTCCAACTCTGTTATTCTGCCTGCTAATAATCAAGAACTGATCTCTCTCTCTCTCATCTATCCTGTCTGTCTGTCTGTCTATCATCTACATCTGTCTGTCTGTCTATTATCTTTCTATCTATAACATCCCTCTGTGTGTGCGTGTGTCTATCATCTATCCTGTCTGTCTGTCTATCATCTGTCTGTCTCTGTCTGTCCATCTATCATCTATATCTGTCTCTCTATTTATCTGTCCGTCCATCCATCCATCCATCCATCCATCCATCCATCTATCTATAACATCTGTCTGTCTGTCTCTCTCTGTCTATCCTGTCTGTCCATCTATCATCTATGTCTGTCTGTCTATTATCTATCTGTCCATCCATCCATCCATCCATTCATCCATCCATCTATCTATCTATAACATCTATCTGTCTGTCTCTCTCTCTCTCACTCTGTCTATCATCTATCCTTGTCTGTCTGTCCATCCATCTATCATCTATATCTGTCTGTCTGTCTGTCTGTCTGTCTATTATCTGTCTATCTGTCCATCCATCCATCCATCCATCCATCCATCCATCCATCCATCCATCTATCTATCTATCTATCTATCTATCTATCTATCTATAACATCTATCTATCTGTCTCTCTCTCACTCTCTGTCTATCATCTATCCTTGTCTGTCTGTCCATCTATCATCTATATCTGTCTCTGTTTATTATCTATCTGTCTGTCCATCCGTCAGTCAGTCCATCCATCCATCCATCCATCCATCCATCCATCCATCCATCCATCCATCCATCCATCCATCCATCCATCCATCCATCCATCCATCTATCTATCTATCTATCTATCTATCTATCTATCTATCTATAACATCTATCTGTCAGTCTGTCTCTCTCTCTGTCTATCATCTATCTATCCTTCTATCTGTCTGTCTGTCTTTCTTTCTGTCTGTCTGTCTGACTGTCTATCTATCTATCAATCATCTATCTATCTATCTATCTATCTATCTATCTATCATCTATCTATCTATCTATCTGTCAGGCCTGTAGTTCTGTTCCTTTTAGGATCTTTGGCCTGCCACACTTTTTATTAAATTCTTATGCTGTTTCATTGGTATAGTAGTTGGGAGGGGGGAATAGAAAGGAGTAGGATTGTGGAATGTATTGTTATGGATTTTCCTAGAAGCTCAAGGTCGTCTTTTGTCTCCGCACCTCGACACCTGGCCGGAAGCAGAGGGGTGTACATGCCAGCGTGGAAGATGAAGATTGGACCATGTGATGAATTATGGGCTGTGGGGATAGATGATGAACTTTCAACTGGGTGAACCCACAGGATGTACATTAGAGTTGAAATTTCACAGCATAATGCCAAAATGTCTGTCTTATTAAATTGGAGTTTTAAGGATAACTTTACTTTGGACAATGATTTAATTCTGCATGATATTTGGAACGCTGACTCTCTCTATCTATCTATCTATCTATCTATCTATCTATCTATCTATCTATCTATAACATTTATCTGTTTGGCTGTCTGTTTGTCTCTCTCTCTGTTTATCGTCTATCCTGTCTGTCTCTCTGTGTCTTTCTTTCTGGCTGTTTGTCTGTTTGTCTGTCTATCTATCTATCTATCTATCTATCTATCTATCTATCTATCTATCTAATCCTCTCTCTCTCTCTTTCTCTCTCTCTTCCTTTATAGCAACCACAGTGCAGACACCTTAGACAGGCTGCTGCCCACAATTGTCGGAACCAAATCCCCCCGGAAGCGTACCACCAGCCAATCCAAATCGGAGCCTCCCCTTCTACGTACCAGCAAAAGGACCATCTACACCGCAGGCCGCCCCCCCTGGTACAACGAACATGGGACACAGTCAAAAGAGGCATTCGTTATCGGTAAGGGCCGCCGCCTCGGGTTGGAAGGAGGGCACTTTGGCACAGGAGGCGGCAGGGTGGATCTGATTTAAACCAGTGGTCACCAACTGGTGGTCCGTGGACCATTAGTGGTCTGCATGAAAATTCTGGCGGTCCGAAGAAAAATGATTTGCATTCTTTATATTGCACTAAATCAGGAGTCCTCAAGCTACGACCCCTGGGATGGATACATGGAATGAATGCTTGTGTTGCTGCAGAGAGTCTCCCCCTTTGGGGTCTTTTTGTGTGGGTCAGAGGGGGGCAGAAATTCCGACTTGGGGTCTGCTTCAGCCTCCTGGTGGGGGGCTTTGGGTGAAGGCTGGAGGGAAGCGCCGCTGGTGGCTATATAACTTAAGCTTCATTTCATGCTGAATGAACTGAAATATGAATGTATCTTAAAAAGAAAACTATCTTGAGATAGATTTTTCTTACTCCAAAAGCATTTTATTAAAATAAATTTGATAAAAATAAAAAAAACCGATTTAATTTTTTTAAAAATCTTAATTAAATGAAAGAAATCCATTTTTTTTAAAAAAGATTTTTATCTACCCTGCAGGGAAGTTAGGCCCCGATCTCTATGAATAAAGCAGAGATGGACAGCTATGAACAAGTTTGCAACCTGTGGACTTCAACTCCCAGAATTCCTGAGCCAACAGCTCAGGAATTCTGGGAATTGAAGTCCACAGGTCATAAAGTCACCAGAGTTGAAGCAATGGCAGCCAAGAGATTCAGCCGGTTCGGACCGGTTCGGCTGAACTGGATGCTAATTTTACACTGGTACTTGCAACCGGTAGTTGCAAGGACTGGCTGGCCCCGCCCATCCCACCCCACCGCTCCCAGCAGTCTCCACACAGCCCGTTTTGGATGCCAGGTAAGTGCAGGGCCCGCTTGGAGGATCTGGGAGGGCAAAAAATGGGCCTCCCAGAAATTCCGGAAGTCCAGAAACGGACCTGTTTCTAGCCTCTGGAGCTCGAGGGGAAAGCCGTTTTCACCCTCCCGGAGGCTCAATAGAAGCCTCTGGATTCTGAGGAGGGTGAAAAACGGGCCTTCTGGAAGTCTGTAAATGGGCCCGAAAATTCCTCCCCCCCCCCGGCCATGGTGCAGCAGGCCAAGGGGCCCACGCCAGTGGTAGGATACGACTGGTGCCTGCTGGGAGCACCAGGTACCGTTCCAGTACGGTGCTCCAGAGGGCCCGTCTGCCTGCTCTTCTTACCGGTATTTGAGCCGTTCGGGGCTTTCGCGCACATGCACGGAGCGTACGGCGCCTGCGCAATGCTCTGCCGAGCAGCTGGAGTGCCGCGGGCAATAAGTAAGCATGCGCAATAAGTAAGCATGCACACACATGTTGGACGCCGGGCCCCGTTGCAGTGTATCGGTTGCAACGGGATCCGGAACCCACCCCCAGGCCACCCCCAGCCAGGACCCAGGCAGAGAACCGGTTGCTAGAATGTTTGAATCCCACCCCTGGATTCAAGGTGAGGTTTACAGATTGGAAGCTCTCCCCTTTTCAGCAGGGTCAGAAATGCATTCTTTTACCCGAGTCTACCTCGCAAGACTGGTCAACATTCTGCTTTGGGCTTTTGCTCCTCTTCAGGCCTGGGAGGGGGCAGCGCTTCCGGGAAGACCACGGTGGCCAGGATGATCATTGAGGCGTTGGACGTGCCATGGGTGGTCTTGCTCTCCATGGACTCCTTTTATAAGGTGAGAAGAGCCAGCAGGCACTCCGGGGGGGGGGGGGGTTGAAAATCCAGACAGGCAGGATGAATGGGGCCAAGCAGTGAGACTCCTCCCCTTCAAAGTGACCGATGGCATTTTAACACAGGGTTTTTTTTGGCTGGCCTTGAAAAGAAGGGAGGAAAAAAAGTGAGACTCCTCCCCTTCAACAGCTCAGGTGTGGCTACCCAGGAGTCAGGTAAAGAAAGAATGAAGAGAAGAGCAACCAAGATGATTATGGAACTGGAGGCTAAAACATACAAAGAACGTTTGCAGGAATTGGGTTTGTCTAGTTTAATGAAAAGAAGGACTAGGAGTGGTATGATAGCAGTCTCACAATATTTGAGGGGCTGCCCCAAAGAAGAGGGAGTCAAGCTATTCTCCAAAGCGCCTGAAGGCAGAGGACAAGAAGCAATGGGTGGAGATGTTCTGAGCTAGGCTTCCCCAGCAGCACGAAGCCGAGTCTTCGTCCCGATAAACCCCTTTTATTTAATTTACAGTGAATTCCCCTCCAGCAAAGGCTTTCCTCTTCCACAGTCTTTCAAGACTACCCCATACATCCCTGCGACCAATCCGCTCTCACAGAGAGGGTCTCCTCCGGGTACCTTCCGCTAAACAGTGCGGGTGGGCGGTGCCTAGGAATAGGGCCTTCTCTGTGATGGGCCCAACCCTCTGGAACGACCTCCCCCCCAATATTAGAACCACCTCGGATCTCCGCTCCTTCCGCAAGAAACTCAAGACCCACCTGTTTCGATTAGCCGGCCTGGCCTAATTGTAATTGTAATTGTATTTACAGGGAACATCTATTACTAACCTTCCTAGATGGCTTTTTAAATTTTAAATTGGGGTTTCAAACTGGTTTTAGAATTGTTTTTAATTATTTAAATTGGTTTTGGGTTTTATACACAGACGGTATGTGTGTGTTGTTTTGTTTGATGTCTTATTTTATGTTTTGTTGTCTTGAACATGAACGGTCTGTACACCGCCCCAAGTCCCTACGGGGAGAGGGGGTGGTCTATAAATTTAATAAACCTTAAACCTTAAACCTTACAATTACCGACCTTTATCAGGCTTGGAGAGTGGCCAAGGCGATATCTTTCAGATGCTGCAATACTTGGCAAGAATGCAGGAATGAACTAATGGTCTCCTGCAAACTCCACTCCCCTTTTGCTCCTCTTTTATTCCCTCTGGGAGGGGCCATTCATCGTCCACCTGTGGCCTTACTCCCAAGTCGACCCCTGTTCTTTAGCTGTTCCCTTCGTCTGGCAGCTTTGCGCATGCGCACACTGGGAACAGGCTCCAGCTGTTCTTCTGCCTCACTGATGTCTGACTCCAGAGGCAGCTGATAACTGGCATATGGCTCTGTCCCTGTCTCTGCCTCCGACACAGAGCCCTCCTCAGAGCCTTCCCCAGACTCCAGGACGGGCCCATGTTCCTCCCCAACCTCCTCACTGTCCGAACCTGCCGGCTGCTGGTGGGCCACAACAGGAAAATAGTCAAGGAGAGAAGCCACCTACAACTAAGGAGAAACTTCCTCACAGTGAGAACAATTGGCCAGTGGAATAGCTTGCTTCCAGAAGTTGTGGATGTGCTAACATTGGAGGAGATTGGACAATTATTTGTCCGAAACCTGTGTCAGGATACGGTTTCCTGCCTAAGCAGGGGGTTGGACTAGAAGATCTCCAAGGTCCCTTCCAACTCTGTTATTCTGTGCTCTGCTGTCCCATTCCATTCCATTGGGCTCAATTGTGGTTGTAAGTCAAGGGACTATCGCTACCTTTATAGGGCTGTTCATCATCCCTAAATCTCCCCTAAATCTCGTTTTTTTTGGGGGGTGGGGAGACAGATTCTGACGAAAGAGCAGCAGGAACTGGCCGCCAGCAACGATTTCAACTTTGATCATCCGGATGCTTTTGATTTCGACCTGATGATCGCCACTCTGAAGAAGCTCAAGCAAGGGAAAAGCGTCAAGATCCCCGTTTATGACTTCACCAGCCACAGCCGCAAGAAGGAATGGGTGAGCCCGGCTTCTTTGCGGGGGGTGGGTGGGTTCTTGGTTTTAGCCCTGCCCCCTTAGCCACACACACACCCTTTAGCCCCGCCCCGTTTAGGATGACGCCTCTCCTTTTCTCCCTCGTCTCCTTCTGTTGCGATTTCTTTGTTTCGATCGTTGTGATTCGCCCAGAATGTCGGCGGTTGGGGAGCGTGCAACTTTAATTTTTTATTTATTAATTAATAAAACAACAACCCTGTGAGGTGAATTGGGCTGAAAAAGGGAGGCCTTGGGCCCAGAGTCGCCCAGCCGGCTTTCGTGCCTAAAGCGAAAGTAGAATTAGATTTCTTTATTGTTCCTCACCCTTAGACAGAATCTTGCCAAACTAAAGCATGCAAACATCCCCATAAAGTATTTACTCTGGGAACTATTAGGGAGGCGCCATCTTCACCTTCTTTCTCTCACACAAACTATCTGGATTGAGTTGTCTCTTTGCTCCTCTGGAAAACAGCCCCTCCTTCCTGGGAATCCAGGCTGCATTCCATCACAGCTGGAGATCCAGCTGAATAAAAACAACTTTAAACCTTTCGGCTAATCTCTCAACAAACCACATTCAATCCGTCTAGTGCAGGGGTGTCCAAACTTGGGAACTTTAAGACTTGTGGACTTCAACTCCCAGAATTCCCCTGGCTGGCTGGGGAATTCTGGGAGTTGAAGTCCACAAGTCTTAAAGTTCCCAAGTTTGGACACCCCTGGTCTAATGCTTTTTCCCCCCTTTTCTCACAACCAAGCTAAGTTTACCTATGATGTAATAAAGGCAGGGTTTTATTTTTCTTAAAAAAAAAACCCAATCAAACATGTTTTAATCGAACGTTGACCGTCTCTGGGCACAATTCTTGCTTCCAGAAAATGCTTTATGGAGCCAACGTGATTATATTCGAAGGGATTATGGCTTTCGCCGATAAGGACCTACTGAAGGTTAGTCTGGGTTTTCCACCTTTTTTTCTTGGGGGTGTGGATGGGGGGGGTATTGTTGGTGGCCCCAGACCCACCTCCAGACCACGTCTCCTTTGCGCAGTCCTTGGAGGCTCCCAAATCAGGGAGCTGAAATCCCCCTGGGGGTAGAGGGGGGCAGAAATTTCCTGCCACTCGGGGGTCAGCCTTAGTTGAAAACCAATTATGAACCACCACCACCCTAATGGGACGTTTGAGTTTGAGTGGGGGTTGGCTTCCAGTTCTTTCTTGACCCTAATTAGGGAGTTTTGGGGGTTTGGGGGGGGCATTGTATTTTGTAATTTTTCTTTTACCTGGCCATTGTTGGTTACGATTGGTTCAAAATAGAAGGCTTGAAAATAAATCAATTTTCAAAATTAGTTTTCAAAAATGAAGATTTCCTTCTCCCTCCCTCCCTCCCTTCCCCTTCCCCCTTTTCCCTCCCTCCTTTCTTTCTTTCTTTCTTTCTTTCTTTCTTTCTTTCTTTCTTTCTTTCTTTCTTTCTTTCTTTCTCTCTCTCTCTCTCTCTCTCTCCACTTTCCCTTCCTTCCTTTGTTCATTCTTTCTTTCTCTCTCTCTCTTTCTTTCTCCACTTCCCCTTCCTTTGTTTGTTCATTCTTTCTTTCTTTCTCTTTCTCTTTCTCTCTCTTCTTTCTCCCCTTCCCCTTCCTTCATTTGTTCTTTCTTTCTCTCTTTCTCCAATTCCCCTTCCTTCCTTCTTTCTCTCTCTTTCTTTATTTCTCTCTCTTTCTTTCTTTAATTCTCCACTTCCCCTCCTCCTTCCTTCCTTCCTTCTTTTCTTTCTTTATTCCTTCCTTCCTTCCTTCCTTCCTTTCTTTCTTTCTCCCCTTCTCTTTTCTTCCCCTTTCTCCTTTCCCTCTCTCTTTCAGCAACTCTGCATAGCTCTCCCTCTTCCTCATTTCCCAAATAACAACAGCCTTGTGAGGTTGGTCCATGGGGGGGGAGGCGGGGAACTGACCCAAAGTGACTGTGCCAGAAGTTCTGGTGGGGAGGGGAACAGGACCCACTTCAAGTCCAGCCCTCCCACCCCAAACCTCCTGGCATTTCCTAAAGCAGAGTCTTTCAACCTTGGCAGCTTTAACAGGCACGGACTTCAACTCCCAGAATTCCCTGGTCAAACTGTGAATTCTGGGAGTTGAAGTTGCCAAGGTTGAAAGACTCTGCTCCAGAGTGGGTCTGTTTAGGACCCAAATGCCACTTGACTCCTCTTGGTTTGTTTTTGTTTTTGTTTTCCCTCTGCAGCTTCTGGATATGAAAATATTTGTGGACACCGATTCGGACATCCGTCTGGTTCGGCGTTTGCGCAGGGACATCAGTGAGCGAGGCCGAGAGATTGACGGGGTGATCAAGCAGTATAACAAGTTCGTCAAGCCGGCCTTTGACCAGTATATCCAGCCCACCATGCGAGTGGCCGACATTGTGGTCCCACGAGGTAGGCGTCCCCTTTCCATTTGCCCCTGGCCGGGCTAGATTCCTGACCTGGGGGGGGGGAATCACATGATCACATGACCCCGGGAACTGTGACCGTCATAAATGCAAGTCAGTTGCCATGAACCTGAATTTTGGGGATGCTGCAAAAGTGTCAAAAACGGCCATATGTCCCTTTTTTTTCAGTGCTGTTGTAACTTCGAACAATCACTAAACAAACTGTTGTATGTCGAGAACTACTTGTAGTTGGTGGACCTGTTAAGTAGGAAGTTGGTTTGAGAAAATTGCAACTCTTCATTTTTTGACTTGGCTGCATCTTACATGGGCATCTGTAGGCTGCTTGCGCCCTCTAGGGGATTTCTCAGGTCATTGCAGAAAGTGAACGGACATTCCCTTCTCTGAGCTTGGTTGGTTTCTTGCAGACGTTTCGCTACCCAACTAGGTAGCGTCATCAGGGCTTGTAGGGAGTGGAGTTTGGTCTCAACCAAGAGCACCAAGGACACCTCATTTCAGCCCAGAGCTGCAAATATTCTCCTTTATCTGTGACATTTTCTCTCTCTCTTTTCCTTCCTCTCCCTTCCTTCTCCCCTTCCCTCCCTCCCCCTCTTCCTTCTCTCTTTCCTTCCTATCCCTTCTCTCCTTTCTCCCTTCCATATCTCCTTCTTTCTTTCCTGCCTCCCTTCTCCCCTTCCCTCCCTCCCTCTCTTCCTTCTCTCTTTCCTTCCTCTTCCTTCTCTCCTTCCCTCCCTTTCTCCCTTCCATCTCTCCTCCCTCCCTTCCTCTCTTCTCCCCTTCCTCCCCACTTCTCTTCCTTCTCCCTTCCTCCTTTCCTTCCTCTCCCTCCCTTCTCCCCTTCTTTCCATCTATCTTTCCTTTCCTTTTCCTTCTTTCCTTCCCCAATCTCACAATACAGTGGGCAATGTTGAAAAACCAAATTTAAGACATATCAAATTAAAGTAGCCCAGATGTAACCCAAGTGAATTCAGACACTCTACTACACAGTAGTTAAAAAACTATAACTATTTTCAAATCAATCTCTCTCTCTTTCTCTCTCCCTCCTCTCTCCCCCTCTTTTTTCTTCTTCTTTTAGGTAGTGGAAATACGGTTGCTATTGACTTGATCGTTCAGCATGTCCACAGCCAGCTGGAAGAGGTGAGTCCTGACAGATGTTCAGGGAAGTCCCTGCATTGGGGGGGTGTCATGTTTTCTTCTTTTTCATGAACCTCTGGCAGTAGTTAGAAGGCGGCATTGCAGGCTAATTCTGCCAACTGCCAGCAGTTCAATCCTCAACCTCAAGGCTGACTCAGCCTTCCATCTTTCCAAGGTGGGTAAAATCAGGACCCCAGATTGTTGGGGGGGGCAACAGGCTGACTCTGTAAACCGCTTAGAGACGGCTGCAAAGCACTGTGAAGCGGTATATAAGTCTAAGTGCTTTTGCTGTTGTGTTGGCCACCTTGCTGCAAAGTTCAGGATCTCGTCCAACTTCGTTATTCTGTTTTTCTGTCTCGCTTAGCCACACAAGTTTTGGGCTCGGTTGTGGTCATAAGTTGAGGATTACTTCTATCCAAGTTTTTAGGGGAGTAAAATTGTCCCTAAAACTGTTAAAGGAGACCCCCAGCTGCCCAGAGCCACAAACAGGGGTAGGCTGATGGGGGTTCGCAGGGGTTTAGGAGAAACTGTAGCTAGGTTTTTCTGCAGTTCGGAGAACCCCCAAATCCCACTTCTAGCTGGCCACGCCCACCCCATCCCGCCCCTCCCAGGAGTCCCCACACGGCTCGTTTTGGATGCAGGTAAGTGCAGGGTGCACGCAAAGGCTCGGGGAGGGCGACAAACCTACCTAGTCCCACTTTCGGCATGAAAGCCGACTGGATGACTTTGAGCCAATCACCAGGAGACGGTGAGTTCTAGTCTCTCTGAATGACTTCGGGCCAGTCCCTCCCTCTCAGCCCCCACCCTCCTTGCCAAGTTTCTGTTATGAGGAAAATAGAAGGAGGATGGTATGTTGGATATCTTCACCATCTTGAGTTACTTGTTAAAATAATAATAATAATAATAATAATAATAATAATAATAATAATAATAATAATAATAATAATAATCCTCTGATGATGCCAAATGCAGACTCTGCAAAGAAGTTGATGAAACTGTTGACCACATACTCAGCTGCTGTAAAAAAATCGTGCAGACTGATTATAAATTGCGGCACAATTCAGTAGCACAAATGATCCACTGGAATTTGTGCAAACATTATAATATTAAAACAACAACAAACTGGTGGGAACATAAGCCTGAAAAAGTCACCGAAAATCAGATGGTCAAGATCCTATGGGATTTTTGTATACAAATGGACAAAATACTGGCGCATAACACGCCACTAGTTGAGAAAAATAAGGTTACAATCATAGACATCGCAATACCAGGTGATAGCAGGGTCGAGGAGAAGGAACATGAAAAATACCAGGACTTAAAAATTGAAATTCAACGATTATGGCACAAACCAGCAGTGGTAATTCCAGTGGTAATCGGCACATTGGGTGCTATTCCAAAAGCACTGGAATTACATTTAAAACAGTTAAAACTTGACAAAATCACCATCAGTCAAATGCAAAAAGCTGCACTGCTTGGATCTGCACGTATATTACGAAAATACGTTACGACGTCCTAGGCCCCTGGGTGGGGCCCGACTAGTAATCAATGCCAAATCCGGCGAAACTACTGGCCGCTGTGATACAATCGTATAATAATAATAATAATAATAATAATAATAATAATAATAATAATAATAATAATAATAATAATAATAATAATAATAATAGCAGCAGGATACAAACAAACAAACAAACAAACAAATGGCAACATTTCAAATCCAACACTGAACCAAATCATTTTCAGAAACCTGTTTTGAGCAAAAGTGAGACTTCAAGAAAAAAAGACTAAAGCATGAATTTTGCAGGGCAGTGAATATGGAAGACCTATTCTTGTTTTATTTTGATTTTTTAAAAAATATTGTCCGTTTCCTTCCCGGCTTCCTGTTTCCCTGCTGGCGTGTTAATAACCGATTTTACTGTCTTTGTTGTGTTGTTCCCACAGCGTGAAATCAGCGTCAGGTAAGGGAGGGCTGCCTGTTTTCTCTCTTGCCATGTCTCCTCCCTTCTGCATCCGCCTCGAGGCATTTGAAGCACAGACAGAGGCCAGCTCAATTTGCTCCCGGGTGCTAAAATAGAGTAGAACAGAATAGAATTCTTTATTGGCCAAGTGTGATTGGACACACCAGGAATTTCGCCTTTGGTGCATATGCTCTCCGGGTACATAAAGAAAAATAAAATAGAATACATTCATCAAGAATCATAAGATACAACACTTAGTGCAGGGGTGTCCAAACTTGGGAACTTTAAGACTTGTGGACTTCAACTCCCAGAATTCCCCAGCTAGCCATGCTGGCTGAGGAATTCTGGGAGTTGAAGTCCACAAGTCTTAAAGTTCCCAAGTTTGGACACCCCTGACTTAGTGATAGCCATTGGTCACTAATAAGAAATCAAATCATACTAGGAAACAAATAAAACAACATAAATTGTAAAGATCCAAGCAACATGGTTATAGTCATAAGTAGAAAAGGAGATAGGTCATAGGAAGGATGAGAAAAAAGAATAACAATGCAGCCTTAGTGAACAGTATTGAGGGAATTATTTGTTTAGAGAGTGATGGCATTTGGGGAAAAAACTTTCCTTGTGTCTATACAATACAATACAATACAATACAATACAATACAATACAATACAATAGTAGAGTTGGAAGGGACCTTGGAGGTCTTCTAGTCCAACCCCCTGCCTAGGCAGGCAACCCTATACCGTTTCAGACAAATAGCTATCCAACATCTTCTTAAAGACTTCCAGTGTTGGGGCATTCACAACTTCTGGAGGCAACTTCTGTTCCACTGATTAATTGTTCTCACTGTCAGGAAATTTCTCCTCTGTTCTAAGTTGCTTCTCTCCTTGATTAGTTTCCACCCATTGCTTCTTGTTCTACCCTCAGGTGCCTTGGAGAATAGTTTGACTCCCTCTTCTTTGACTCCCGTCTAGTTGTTCTGGTGTGCAGTGCCTTATAGTGTCGTTTTGAGAGTAGGAGTTGAAACAATTTATGACCAGGATGCGAGGGGTCGGTAGATATTTTCACGGCCCTCTTTTTGACTCTGCAGTGTCCAGGCCCTCAATGGAAGGCAGGTTGGCAGCCATTGTTTTTTCTGCAGTTCTGATTACCTTCTGAAGTCTCTGTCTGTCTTGTTGGGTTGCAGAGCCAAACCAGACAGTTATGGAGGTGCAGGCGAGAGACGCAATCATTGAAACGGTATACGGTTTCCTGCCTAGGCAGGGGGTTGGACTAGAAGACCTCCAAGGTCCCTTCCAACTCTGCTATTGTATTGCATTCCTCTGTAGAACTGAATCAGCAGCTCTCTGGGCAGTTTGAGCTTCCTGAGTTGGTGCAGAAGTAACATTCATTGTTGTGCTTTTTTGATGACGCTTTTGATGTTAGGTGTCCATTTTAAGTCTTGAGATGTGATAGAACCTAGAAACTTGAAGGTCTCTAACTGTTGACACTGTAATCTAGGAAACGGCATAAAAAGAAATATTTCTCTTACGTGTTTGAGGATACAAACGTCCTAAAATCGTGGGTCCATGTTGACCTTTTTAATTAAAAACAAAACTCGTTTTGCTTATGTTTTAAATTCAGCTCATTTGGCCTTTGCTCTGCTGTCTGAGGGGGGAAAAAGTTGAAAAAGAATTTTTTTTCTTTTGTTTTCAATTTTAAATTGATTTTAGGAGTCAAGAAGGTCCTCTAGAGGGGCATAGCGGGCTTTAGGATTCTTGTGGGCATCCCGTTGCCAAACTCTACTCAGATTTGACAAAATGGAAGTTTAACATTCTGAGACTCAATTTGTAATCCCACATAACCCCCAGTGGAGGTTAGGAATCACAGGAAGATCCTTTCAGGACATGAAAAATAGCTTTAATAAGCAGGCTCAAATGGCAATAAATCCACTTTTTCTTTCTCCTCGTTTGCTGCTTATAGGTAGCCCTCGACTTATAACCACAGTTAGCAGAATAACAGAGTTGGAAGGGACCTCGGAGGTCTTCTAGTCCAACCCCCTGCTCAGGCAGCAAACCATATACAGTTTTCCCATCACTTCTTGAAAGCCTCCAGTGTTGGGGCTTTCACAACTTCTGGTGGCAACTTCTGTTCCACTGATTAATTGTTCTAACTGTCAGGAAATTTCTCCTCAGTTCTAAGTTGCTTCTCTCCTTGATTAGTTTCCACCCATTGCTTCTTGTCCTGCCTTCAGATGATTTGAAAAATAGATTGACCCCCTCCTCTCTGTGGCAACCCCAGTTGGGACAGGGATTTCTACTGCTGCTCATAGCCAACCTGGCTGATTTCAAAAAGAGAACTGGAACCAGGACCTGATAATTAACAGGATGGGAGACCACTAAGAAATGCAAAGTTTTAAGACATATAAATTGGGGGGGGGGGGGGAAATATCCTGGAAGAAGACAATACAGGTTGTCCTCGACTTACGTCCACAATTGAGTTCAAAAGTTTCCGTTGCTAAGCAAAGCAGTTGTTAACTGAGTTGTGCCCCACTTTGCGACCTTTCTTGCCACGGTTATTAAGTGAATCACTGCAGTTCTTAAGTTAGTAACACGGTCGTTAAGTGAATCTGGCTTCCCCAATGACTTTGCCCGTCAGGAGGTCGCCAAAGGTCATCACGTGACCTTGGGACACAGCAATGGTCATAAGTGTGAGTCAGTTGCCAAGCATCTGAATTTTGATCACGGGACCATGGAGACGCTGCAACGGTCGTAAGTCTGAAAAATGGTCAGAAGTCCCTTTTTTCGGTGACCTCATAACGTCAAACAGTCACTCGATGAACGGTTGTAAGTCAGAGCCTGCCTACAGTTAAACAATTGGTATAAGGTTTCCTGCCTAGGCAGGGGGTTGGACTAGAAGACCTCCAAGGTCCCTTCCAACTCTGCTATTGTATTCTATTATAATTGTACTCAACTCATCTTGGCTGCACCCCCCCCCCTTCCAAAATCAAGCAGGACTGATCTTAGGATCTTGACAAACTTGAACATTGGGCACTATCTAATAAAATGAAATTCAATGATGAAAAGAGTAAGGTTCTACATTTAGGCAACAAAAACGAAATGCACAGGTACAGTATAGGTGGTACCTTGCTCAGTAGTAGTAACTGTGAAAGGGATCTTGGAGTTCTAGTGGACAATCATTTAAATATGAGCCAGCAGTGTGCAGCAGCTGCCAAAAAAGCCAACACAGTTCTAGGCTGCATCAACAGAGGGAGAGAATCAAGATCACGTGAAGTGTTAATGCCACTTTATAATGCCTTAGTAAGGCCACACTTGGAATACTGCATTCAGTTCTGGTCACCACGATGTAAAAAAGATGTGGAGACTCTAGAAAGAGTGCAGAGAAGAGCAACAAAGATGATTAGGGGACTGGAGACTAAAACATATGAAGAACGGTTGCAGGAACTGGGTGTGTTTAGCTTAAGAGAAAGAAGGACTAGGGGAGACATGATAGCAGTCTTCCAATATCTCAGAGGTTGCCACAAAGAAGAGGCAGTCAAGCTATTCCCCAAAGCACCTGAGGGTAGAACAAGAAGCAATGGGTGGAAACTAATCAAGGAGAGAAGCAACTTAGAACTGAGGAGAAATTTCCTGACAGTGAGAACAATTAATCAGTGGAACAGAAGTTGCCTCCAGAAGTTGTGAATGCCCCAACACTGGAAGTCTTTAAGAAGATGTTGGATAGCCATTTGTCTGAAACGGTATAGGGCTTCCTGCCTAGGCAGGGGGTTGGACTAGAAGACCTCCAAGGTCCCTTCCAACTCTGCTATTGTATTGTATTGTATAGTTAGAACTTGGATAGGAGGCCACCAGGAAATCTTGCAGCCCTAGGCTAGGCAGGGAAATTGAGGGCCTGCCTGTAAAACAGGCCTGGGCAATGCATTTTGCACTGCTGCCCTGAAGAGTTAAGTCATCGGATCATCAGGAGGTGATTTGCACATGAAAGAGAGCTTTCTTTGATCTTATTTCATCCTGCGAGGACTTTGATCCTTTAATTGCAAAGGGAAAGCACTCTGTGAGCAGCTGAAAAAAAAAAAGATTTCATGTCCAGAAATGAACCTCTGATTCCTGTAGCCCATTCTATTCAGTATTATAGCGAGGAGGGAGGGAAGGAGGAAGTGGAGAAGAAGGAAGGAAAGGAAGGAAAGGAAGGAAAAGGAAAGAAAGAAAGAAAGAAAGAAAGAAGAAGAAAGAAAGAAAGAAAGATGGGAGGGATGGAGGAAGAAAGGAAAGAGAAAGAGAGGGGAAGAAAGAAGGGAGGGTGGGCAGGGGTAGGGAAGGAAGAAAAAGAAAGGAGCGGGGGGGGGAAGTTGGAGGTGAGAGAGGGGGAAAGAAAGGAAAGGAAGGCAAGAAAGAAGAAGGGAAAGAGAAGGAAGGAAAGTAAGGTGGGGAGAGGGACGGAAGAAAGAAAAAGAAAGGCGAGGGGAAAAGGTGGAGGTGAGAGAGGGGGAAAGAAAGGAAAAGAAGGAAAGAGGAAGAAGGAAAGAAGGAAAGAGGTGGGGAAGGGGAGGGAAGGAAGAAAAAGAAAGGGGGGGAAAGGTGGAGGTGAGGGAGAGGAAAGAAAGGAAGGAAAGAGAAAGGGAAAGAGAAGGAAAGGGAAAGAAAGGTAAGGAGGGGGAGGGAAGGAAGAAAAAGAAAGGGGGGAAAGATGGAGGTGAGGGAGAGGGAAAGAGAAGGAAGGAAGGAAAGAAGGAAATAAAGGTAGGAAGGTAGGAAGGGAGGGGAAGTGGAGAAAGAAAAACAGAAAGAAAGTGAGTGAAAGAGGGAGAAAGAAAGAAAGACAAAGAAAGTGAGTGAGAGAGAAAGAAAGAAGAAAGGAAGGGGAAGTGGAGATAGAAAGAAAGAGAGACAGAAAAAGAAAGAAATATAAATAAATATAATAAATAAATTTAATAAATGACATAATAAATAAATTTAATAATATATTTTATAATAAATATATTTCTAAATAAATGTCATAATAAATGCATTTCATAAATACATTTCATAATAAATGCATTTCATAACAAACAAGCAAAAAAATCCCACTGCCCTAGTTCGAAAGACGGGAGCATCTTCCAGGCAGCCTCTGTCTTTGCTCGAAATGCCTCGGTTGGTCGTTGTCGTTTTATCTCCTTGGCTTCGTTTTTCTTCTTCTCCTCCTCCTTCTTCTCTTCCCTTCCTCTCTTCCTGCGATCAGAGTCTCTTTGCTGGCACTTTCCAATTCAAACTTGCTTCTCGTGAAGGGAAGCAGCTGAGGAGGGAGGACACAAAAGCGGAAAGGGGGGGGGGGGGAACCACAGGAACCAAATGACCAGAAGTTTCCACCACCGAGTAGAGACTGAGTAGGTGGCGATGGAGGGTGAGAGGCAGTTTTGAGAATCTGGGTGGAGACTTCCTACCTCTCTTTCATGTGTCATTAAAAAAGTGTTCCCCAGTCCAGGTAGTCCTCGAGTTACGACCACAATGGAGCCCAAAACTTACGTTGCCGAGTGAAATATTTGTGAAGTGAGATTGTCCCATTTTACAACTTGTCTTGCCACGGTTGTTAAGCGAATCGTTGCATTTGTTAGTCACACGGCTGTTAAGCGAACCCGGCTTCCCTGTTGCCTTTGCTTGTCCGAAGGTCACAAGAGAGGATCGCGTGAAACCCCCCCCCCCCAGGACCATCATAAATATGAGTCAGTTGCCAAGCATCTGAATTTGGATCACATGGCCATGGGGATGCCGCGACGGTCGTAAATCTGAAAAACAGTCAGAAGCACCTATGTTCAGTGCTGTTGTAACTTTGAACGGTCGCTAAATGAACTATTGTAAGTCGAGCACTACCTTCCAAAACAGCGTATACAGGTAGTCCTCAAGTTGCAACCATTCGTTTAGTGACTATTTATATAAACGATGCTGTGCTTCAGCGCTTAGATGGCTTAGACCAGGGGAGTCAAACTAGCGGCCCGGGGCCCGGATCTGTGGGTTGTTTAGATCTGGCCCTCAGGACCGCCCTGGAAATAGCGAAGGACTGCCCCGCAGTGCCTCTGTCAGTAAAATGGAGCTTGTGAGAGAGCCGCACACCGACCTCAGAGGGTTGCAGGAGGCCGTCCCAGCCGAAAACGGAGCCCGGGAGCCCATTTTGACTGGCAGAACGCTCGGGCTACCACAGGTGCTCCCCAACACAAATGATGTCAGGCTGGCCCGCCTCCTGCCCACCCCCACCCCCGAGATCAAACACATACCTGATGTGGCCCTCAATGAAATCGAGTTTGACACCCCTGGCCTAGATATTGATATTTGAACATAGATTTTTTTTAAAACGTTGATGTTTTACTAGCTAATAAGCCGGCGTTGCCCGGGTATTTATTTATAGGGGGGAAACGTCTGGACCAAACGTAATTTATAATGTTGGATTTTTCCCCTTACCAAGAGGGAGCCCCCTTGTGGAGTACTGTGAAGCCATTACCATGGCAACTCCACTGCACTGTACAGTAGAATCCATTTTACGGCAGTACAGTAGAAGCCATTGTAAAGCACAACAGGCTGTATCTTAACAGAACACCCCCTCCGAGGGGTTTTAGAGGTGTTATACCCCCACAATATTTTTTCCCAGAGAGTAAGTCATCTGTGAACCAAGTTCGGTTGAAATTGCTCTACACACACACACACACACACACAGAGAGAGAGAGAGAGAGAGAGAGAGAGAGAGAGAGAGATAGAGAGAGAGAGAGAGATTTATATATATATATATTGGGCTCCCATAATCTACTTGAATGTTAATGTACATTCCTAACCCATGTATGATAAGGCATACGTGAAATAATAATAGGGACTCGAAGTTACAACGGCGCTGAAAAAAGTGAGTTATGACCATGTTTCACACTTAATGGCCATTTCAGCATCCCCGTGGTCACGGGATCAAAACTCAGGCGCTTGGCAACCGGCATGTACTTATGACCGTCGCATTGTCCTGGGGTCATGGCATCCCCTCTTGTGACCATCCAAGCCGGTTTCTGACGAGCAAAGTCAATGGGCTGGGGAAGCAAGATTCGCTTAACGGCCACATGATTCGCTTAACAACCGCAGCGATTCACTTAACCATGGCAAAAAGACACAAAATGAGGCACAACTCACCAAGCTGCCTTGCTTGGCTGTGGAAGTTTTGGACTCGATTGTGGTCGTAAGTCGAGGACTATCTGTATTTGATTTTTGTCTGTGTAAACCGATGCTTCTGAAGGTTTGGCTGTCTTCGTAAAGTTCCTTAGGATAGAAAATTCTCATCGGAAGCATCTTCTCCTGTCTGTCACAGATATTTTTGGATGGGAAGCTCGGTGGTGGAACTCCCAAAAGTACTTTCTTCAAAAGGCAACTGGATTTTCTTTGTTTCTTCCTTGAAGACGTTTCGCTTCTCATTCAAGAAACTTCTTCCATTCCGTTCTTCAGTTCCGTTCTTCAGAACGGAAGAAGCTACTTGGATGAGAAGCGCAACGTCTTCAAGAAAAACCAGACAAAGTACCGTTTTTTTCGGAGTAGAAGACGCTCCGAAGTATAAGATGCACCTAGCTTTTGGAGAGGAAAAGTGGGGGGAAAAATCTGCCTGTGCTTCCCAGCAATTTGCCTCCTTGCAGCAAACAGCAAACAGCCTGTTTCAGTTTCAATTTCAGCACAGCCTGATTAGCACAAGCAGCTGATTGTCTATTGGATCAGCCTCCCGATGATCAGCTATTTCATTGCGGGCAGCGGGGATCAGAATGGGTGGAAAATGGGGCGCACTGGGGCTGAAAACAGGGCATTTGGAGGTGGCAAAAGGCAATGGCAAACTCCTGCAGTCTGAAACAGCTGATGGTCAGAAGGCCGATCCAACCAACAATCAGCTGCTTGTGCTAATCAAGCTGTGCTGAAGCTGAAACTGAAACTTGCTGTTTGCTGCAAGGAGGCAAATTGCTGGGAAGCAGAGGCTAAAGAGTCAGGTGGATGGGACTACATTCGGTGTATAAGACGCACCCAAATTTTCACCCTCTTTTAGGGGAGAAGAAAGTGCGTCTTATACTCCGAAAAATAGGGTAAGTCCATTTGTTTTTTGTAAAAGCACCTTTGGGACAACCATGACCGGGATGACTGAGAATCTCCACAGACATTTGGTGGTGGAACGCTTCCTTCTGTGTCCTGCCTAGCTTTTACGCCAGAAATTTGAACCCTGAACATCTCAGCAGGACTTCGACGACGAAGGTGGTGCCTTTGATGGAACCTTCGCATCTCTGTGTTTCTACATGCCTCGGAAGCCAATTCTTGTAGTTGGTTGGAGTGTTCTCATTTGACTTCTCTTTCTTTTGGTTTCTCCCTCCCCCCCCCCCTCTCCCTAAACCTCAATTCTCTGGGATGGGGACCGCTCTGTCCATTTTCCTACCTGGTTTCGTCCCAAATGTCTCAACCCACCTGACGAACAGAGGAAGCTACGCTGGGATATGTGAGGAACCCAATTGGCATCCTGGTTTGATCTGAGTACTAAATTGTGTGAGCTTCTTCTGCTGGTGCGCTCAAGATGCATGGGAAAGGACCCCATGGCGTGGGTCAGCTTGTCCTTCCTCTAACCCAGCTGGCGTGGTTTTAGGGTTGGCTTCTCTAGCAAACACAGGGTTGTGTGCATGGGTGGGATTCGGCCGGTTTGGGCGAAACGGATGTTAGTTTTACATCCGGTTTGCCGAACCGGTAGTTCCAAGGACTGGCTGGCCCCGCCCAGCCCTCCCAGGAGTCTCCGTGCGGCCTGTTCATCATGCTAGGTCGCCGCGCAGGTCTCGCGCGGAGACTCTGGGAGGGCGATAAACGGGCCTCCTGGAAGTCTGGCGGAGGCCATTTTCGCTCTTCCGCAGGCTTAAGGAAAACCTCCAGAGCCTGGGGAGGGCGAAAATGCCCTCCCCCCACCGTGGTGCAGGATGCCGAGCAGGCCACGCCCGCCATGGCCACGTCCAGTACAGAACTCTGTTTTTCTCATGCTTGGCAACTTTTAAGATGCGCGGACTTCGACTCCCAGAATTCCCCCAGCCAGCCAGGAGGGAATTTTTAAACCGGTGATTCCAGATGGACCGAAATGCAGATCTGGTTTCCTCTGTTTACACGCTGGCGCTTTCAGATAATTTTACAAGCTTATTTGGACTCCTGATCAATCCACGTGGTTGGGATCTCTGCCTGTCTGTCTGTCTGTCTGTCTGTTTGTTTGTTGCTTCAAAACCAGTCTGGCTTTTGAACGGCATCCACTTTCATTTTGTGTGGGCATTATTAAAAACACAGCATCCTCTTTTCTTGCAAAACTCTGGGATTGAGGGCGCAAACGAATCCACGAGTGTCCTTGGGCCCAGTCCAACCAACCACACAGAATAGGCATGGTGGCTGATACATTTCCTTCTCCTGGCTCAGTTCCCAGTGACTTTCTTTGAGACAGGATAGGGTGGCAGCCCCCAGATATGGGGAGGATCCGAAGAAGGCACTTCTAGGATTAATTCTTTTGAGTTTTTCAAACTTCTGGCCCACCCCCTCCTCCGTTGCTCCTGTGGTCTCCCTTCCCTGTAGGATTATTGGCCGTCTGAATTCTTGGATGGTCTGGATTTCACCGTCGTTGCTCATGAAAGCATTTTTCCACCTTGTGCCCTCAGAATGGCCATCTTCTGGAGAGCTGGATCTTGCTTCTTTTTTTTTTCAAAATTTGTGGTCGTTGGTGCTCTCTGAGCTTGGTGGTTTTCTTCCAGGCATTTCATGACCCAACTACTGTGAAGTTTGCCAAGAGTTAGCCTAATTAATTTACAAGCCCCGAGACAAAGTTAAAAAAAAAAAAACCCATTCATTTATTAGGACTGACATCTTGGCACGGACTTCTGTGTAGCTGAAACTAAATCACACTTAATGGCGTCTGAACTTTTCCCCTGTGCCCCCTCCCCTCTGGCTGATGTCATCAATCACATTCTCCAACAGGACGTTATGGCAGGGTTCTGGACATGAGCATTCACATCCCAGCACAGAAATATGAGACTTTTACTCTGGCCAAAAGTATGCATGGCATTTCCCCCCCCCCCCACCTTCTCAAGTTGATAGTAGTCATGGAAACGCCTTAAGTGTTGACAACTACGTGACAATACTGAGTTTGGTAGTGAAACGTCTGCAAGAAAACCACCAAGCTCAGAGAGCATTAAGGACCCCACAGTCATTATGCTTCTCCTCCTCCTCCTCCTCTCTGCAAACCCACTCCTTTCTAGCACTGATGATGTTACCTAGTTGGGTCATGAAACATCTGCAAGAAAACCACCAAGCTCAGAGAGTACTAAGGACCCCACAGTTGTCATCCTCCTCTCTCCTCTGCAAACCCCACTTCTAACATTGATGATGGTACCTAGTTGGGTCATGAAACGTTGCAAGAAAACCACCAAGCGCAGAGAGCATCGAGGACCCCACAACCCCCCTCCCCCTCCCCCCTCCTCATCTCCACACACCTCACTTCTTTCTAGCACTGATGACATTCCCTAGCTGGGTCATGAAACATGTGTAAGAAAATCACCAAGATCAGACAGCACCGAAGATCCCACAGTCCTCCCCTTCCTCGTCCCTTTCTCCCCCACTCCACAAACCCCCACCCTCTTCTGTCACTGATGAAGTTACCTAGTTGGGTCATGAAACGTCTCCAAGAAAGCCACCAAGCTCAGAGAGCACCAAGGACCAATATTTTAACCCTGAGCTACAGACATTCTTTTCAAAATGTACGGCATGGAACAATGTTGAATTCCTCATGCGATCTAATAACCTGGGGAGCGTTATGAGACCTAACCATTGCTTAGCTCAAAATTGGGGATGGGGCACCTCCACTTCCTTTGGATGACCCAGGAAACATGGCTGGAAGTCTGTGTGGTTAGTTGGATGGGGAAAAGGAGACCTGGGGGGGACCTTGTCTTCACGTTGACCCATACTACTTCTTCATTTGCAGGGCAGCGCTGGCTTCTGCTCACCAGTGCCACCCGCTCCCCAAAACCCTCAGTGTACTCAAGAACACACCGCAGGTCAGGGGGATGCACACCATCATCCGGTAAGTGTTCAGCCCCTTGAGTTGGGGCAAATGTTCACCCTCTCATTTGTTGTGGGCGGCCGGCGGAACTGGTGGTAGACTCAGGCAGTGAGGAGGTTGGGGAGGAACATGGGCCAGTCCTAGAGTCTGAGGAAGGCTCTGACGAGGGCTCTGCATGGGAGGCAGAGCAGGTTCTGACAGGTTCTGGAGAACCGGTAGCAGAAATGTTGAGTAGTTTGGAGAACCGGTAGCAGAAAATTTGAGTAGTTTGGAGAACCGGTAGCAGAAATTTTGAGTAATTCGGAGAACCAGTAGAAGAAATTTGGAGTAGTTCGGAGAACCAGTAACAGAAATGTTGAGTAGTTCGGAGAACCGGTAGCAGAAATTTTGAGTAGTTTGGAGAACCGGTAGCGGAAATTTTGAGTAGTTTGGAGAACTGGTAGCGGAAATTTTGAGTAGTTTGGAGAACTGGTAGCAGAAATTTTGAGTAGTTTGGAGAACCGGTAGCAGAAATTTTGAGTAATTCGAAGAACCGGTAGCAGAAATTTTGAGTAATTCGGAGAACCGGTAGCAGAAATTTTGAGTAATTCGGAGAACCGGTAGCAGAAATTTTGAGTAATTCGGAGAACCGGTAGCAGAAATTTTGAGTAGTTTGGAGAACCGGTAGCAGAAAATTTGAGTAGTTTGGAGAACCGGTAGCAGACATTTTGAGTAATTCGGAGAACCGGTAGCAGAAAATTTGAGTTGTTTGGAGAACCGGTAATGGAAATTTTGAGTAGTTCAGAGAACCGGTAGCAGAAATTGTGAGTAGTTCAGAAAACCGGTAGCGGAAATTTTGAGTAGTTCGGAGAACCGGTAGCAGAAATTTTGAGTAGTTCGGAGAACCGGTAGCAGAAATTTTGAGTAGTTCAGAGAACCGGTAGCAGAAATTTTGAGTAGTTCGGAGAACCGGTAGCAGAAATTTTGAGTAGTTCGGAGAACCGGTAGCAGAAATTTTGAGTAGTTCAGAGAACCGGTAGCAGAAATTTTGAGTAGTTCGGAGAACCGGTAGCAGAAATTTTGAGTAGTTCGGAGAACCGGTAGCAGAAATTTTGAGTAGTTCAGAGAACCGGTAGCAGAAATTTTGAGTAGTTCGGAGAACCGGTAGCAGAAATTTTGAGTAGTTCAGAGAACCGGTAGCAGAAATTTTGAGTAGTTCGGAGAACCGGTAGCAGAAATTTTGAGTAGTTCGGAGAACCGGTAGCAGAAATTTTGAGTAGTTCGGAGAACCGGTAGCAGAAATTTTGAGTAGTTCAGAGAACCGGTAGCAGAAATTTTGAGTAGTTCGGAGAACCGGTAGCAGAAATTTTGAGTAGTTCGGAGAACCGGTAGCAGAAATTTTGAGTAGTTCAGAGAACCGGTAGCAGAAATTTTGAGTAGTTCGGAGAACCGGTAGCAGAAATTTTGAGTAGTTCAGAGAACCGGTAGCAGAAATTTTGAGTAGTTCAGAGAACCGGTAGCAGAAATTTTGAGTAGTTCGGAGAACCGGTAGCAGAAATTTTGAGTAGTTCGGAGAACCGGTAGCAGAAATTTTGAGTAGTTCGGAGAACCGGTAGCAGAAATTTTGAGTAGTTCGGAGAACCGGTAGCAGAAATTTTGAGTAGTTCGGAGAACCGGTAGCAGAAATTTTGAGTAGTTCGGAGAACCGGTAGCAGAAATTTTGAGTAGTTCGGAGAACCGGTAGCAGAAATTTTGAGTAGTTCGGAGAACCGGTAGCAGAAATTTTGAGTAGTTCGGAGAACCGGTAGCAGAAATTTTGAGTAGTTCAGAGAACCGGTAGCAGAAATTTTGAGTAGTTCGGAGAACCGGTAGCAGAAATTTTGAGTAGTTCAGAGAACCGGTAGCAGAAATTTTGAGTAGTTCGGAGAACCGGTAGCAGAAATTTTGAGTAGTTCGGAGAACCGGTAGCAGAAATTTTGAGTAGTTCGGAGAACCGGTAGCAGAAATTTTGAGTAGTTCGGAGAACCGGTAGCAGAAATTTTGAGTAGTTCGGAGAACCGGTAGCAGAAATTTTGAGTAGTTCGGAGAACCGGTAGCAGAAATTTTGAGTAGTTCGGAGAACCGGTAGCAGAAATTTTGAGTAGTTCGGAGAACCGGTAGCAGAAATTTTGAGTAGTTCGGAGAACCGGTAGCAGAAATTTTGAGTAGTTCGGAGAACCGGTAGCAGAAATTTTGAGTAGTTCGGAGAACCGGTAGCAGAAATTTTGAGTAGTTCGGAGAACCGGTAGCAGAAATTTTGAGTAGTTCAGAGAACCGGTAGCAGAAATTTTGAGTAGTTCGGAGAACCGGTAGCAGAAATTTTGAGTAGTTCAGAGAACCGGTAGCAGAAATTTTGAGTAGTTCGGAGAACCGGTAGCAGAAATTTTGAGTAGTTCGGAGAACCGGTAGCAGAAATTTTGAGTAGTTCGGAGAACCGGTAGCAGAAATTTTGAGTAGTTCGGAGAACCGGTAGCAGAAATTTTGAGTAGTTCGGAGAACCGGTAGCAGAAATTTTGAGTAGTCCGGAGAACCGGTAGCAGAAATTTTGAGTAGTTCAGAGAACCGGTAGCAGAAATTTTGAGTAGTTCAGAGAACCGGTAGCAGAAATTTTGAGTAGTTCGGAGAACCGGTAGCAGAAATTTTGAGTAGTTCGGAGAACCGGTAGCAGAAATTTTGAGTAGTTCGGAGAACCGGTA
Source organism: Natrix helvetica (assembly GCF_964273705.1). Lineage (NCBI taxonomy): Eukaryota > Metazoa > Chordata > Lepidosauria > Squamata > Natricidae > Natrix > Natrix helvetica. The sequence continues at coordinate 172,918,531 of NC_138549.1, forward strand.
GCAGAAATTTTGAGTAGTTCGGAGAACCGGTAGCAGAAATTTTGAGTAGTTCGGAGAACCGGTAGCAGAAATTTTGAGTAGTTCGGAGAACCGGTAGCAGAAATTTTGAGTAGTTCGGAGAACCGGTAGCAGAAATTTTGAGTAGTCCGGAGAACCGGTAACAGAAATTTTGAGTAGTCCGGAGAACCGGTAGCAGAAATTTTGAGTAGTTCGGAGAACCGGTAGCAGAAATTTTGAGTAGTTCGGAGAACCGGCAAATGCCCCCTCTGGCTGGCCCCAGAGTAGGGTGGGAATGGAGATTTTGCAGCATACTTCCCCTGCCATGCCCACCAACCACACCCACCAAGCCACACCATGCCCACCAAGCCACGCCCACAGAACCGGTAGTAAAAAAAATAGAATTTCAGCACTGAGCCAAGGCAGCTTCGCAGTTATCAGCTGCCTTCGGAGTCGGAGATCAGTGGGGCAGAAGAACAGCTGGAGTCTGTTCCCAGTGTGCGCATGCGCAGAGCTGCCAGGAGAAGGGAACAGCTAAGGAACAAGGTTGACTTGGGAGTAAAGCCATAGGTGGATGGTGACTGGCCCCTCCCAGAGGAAATAAAAGAGGAACGAAAGGGGAGTGGAGTTTGCAGGAGACAATTAGTTCAATGCATTAGGGTCAAGATCTGTTCCTGACTTCTTGCCAAGGAATTGCTGCTACAGCGTGGAGTTTAGAAGATATCGGCCTGGCAGCTCTCCAAGCCTGATAAAGGTCTGTAGTTGTGAATTCTCTTGAAAGACTGTCGGCCGGGACTTTGCTGGAGAGGAATTCCCTTTCACCTAAATAAAAAGGGTTTTATCCGGATGAAGAGTCAGCTTCGTGCTTTTGGGAAGCCTGGGTCAGAATATTATTCTCCCTCCTACTCTGCTAGAAACTGTGAGGAATACAGGTAGTCCTTGATGTACAACATTTCATTTAGCAACTGCACAAAGTTACAAAGGAACCGGAAAGAGTGACCTATGACCATTTTAACACCATTGCAACCTCCCCCATGTCACGGGATGAAAATTCAGACGGTTGGCAATGGATTCATACTTACGACGGTTGCTGTGTCCCGGGCTCGCGCCATCCCCTTTTGCGACCTTCTGACAAGCAAAAGTCAATGAGGAAGCCAGATTCACTGAACAAGTGTGGGAAATGGTGGTAGATCACTTTTTTTCAGTGGCATTGTCCCTTCGGACGGTCACTAAACGAACGGTTGCAAGTCAGGGACTCCCTGCAATGTCATTCTACCTCATTCTCAAGCTGCATTAACCGAATCTTGCAAGGTTCAGAGTCCCTCACCTTCACCTTTGCAACCCAGCAGGGATCCACAATCCCCAGGCTACAGCCCTCTATCGGGCCTCGAACCATTCGGGACAGGGATGCGGAAGTGGCGAGCAAGCCCAGGGGTGCGCCTCATCATTTGCAGGCAGGCAGCAGGCATGCATGTCTGTGGCCTGCGCAAATGGAACTGCGTGAATTTGCCCGCCACTCGCGAGGAACCATCGCCCCCACCCACCCAGCTAGGCCGCAAAGCCGGAAACGTTGACTTTATCCGTTTGGAGTTTCTTGTTATATCCATTATGCAGCTGTGGGCTAAGCTTCCTCTTATCCAGGGTGTAAAACTCAATGTCATTGAGGCCGCATCAGGGTTGTGTTTGACCTCAGGGGGGCCAGGGTGGGCGTTGCCAGATTGACATCACTCCTGTCAGGGGCGCCTGTGGAGGCCCAAGCGCTCTGTCAGTGAAAACGGGCTTCCGGGATCCGATTTTGGCTCCGACGGCCTCCTGTAACCCTCTGCCAGCGAAAATGGAGCTTGGGAGCTCCATTTTCAGTGGCAGAGGCACTGCGGGCTGGTCTTTATTTCCAGGGAAGCTCTGCCGGTCTTTGAATTTGATACCCCTGCTCTTGTTCTGACCTCGGCTTCCCCCAAAAGGTAGCAGATTCCTGGCCCCGACAAAACCCCTTTTTTATTAAATGAATGTGAATTCCTCCCATTCACCTTCAGCCAAGGCCTGGCAAACAGTCTTTCAAAGGAGTATTTATGACTACAGACCTTATCTAGCTTGGGAAGCTGCCATGTGAATATTTTCCAAATGAGGTGCTGTGCAAGGAAAGGCTGGGCACAGAGTCTCTGAGATTCACGGACAGATCTTCACACTCCTGAAATGGATCTAACGACCAAATGAACGAATTGTTTCCTGCAAAAGCCCACTCCCCCTTCGTTCCTCTTTTATTTCCTATGGGAGTGGCCAATCACTTTCCACCTGTGACTTTACTCCCAAGTCTACCCTAATTTCTGAGTTGTTCTTTTCTTATGGCAGCCCTGCGCATGCGCACACTGCTGTTCCTCTGCCTCACTGCTGTCTAGCTCTGTAGGCACCTGATCGCTGCCAGATGGTCCTGGCCCCATCTCTGCCTCCGACGCAGAGCCCTCCTCAGAGCCTTCCCCAGACTCCAGGACTGGCCCATGTTCCTCCCCAACCTCCTCACTGTCTGACTCTGCCGCCTGCTGGCGGGCCACAACAGCTCTTATCTGACCATTTCAAAGGGAGCTTGTCTTCTCCCTGCCTCCAAAGGTCATTCTCACATATTGTTACACCCATTTTTTGTCACATCCCTTTTTTTCCCTTTCCAGAAACAAGGAGACAAGCCGGGATGAGTTTATTTTCTACTCCAAGCGTCTCATGCGTCTTCTCATTGAGCACGCCTTATCGTTTCTGCCCTTCCAGGTAAGTAACTCATGAGAGAGACAGAAGAAATGTCTGCTTTGTAAGTTGGTTTAATGATGGAGACCTGAACATCATTAAACACTGGGCCTTATCCAGCCAAATTCAGCGGTGAGAAAAGTAAGGCTTTGCTCTAAGCCAAGAAAAACCAAATTCCTCCTCAGTTCTAAGTTGCTTCTCTCCTTGATTAGTTTCCATCCATTGCTTCTTGCCCTGCCTTCAGGTGCTTTGGAGAATTGCTTCACTCCCTCTTCTTTGTGGCAACCCCTCAAATATTGAAACACAACTATTATGCCCCTCCTACTCCTTCTTTTCATTAAACTAGACGTACCCAATTCCGTTCTTCATATGTTTTAGCCTCCAGTCCCCCAATCATCTTTGTTGCTCTTCTCTGCACTCTTTCTAGAGTCTCCACATCTTTTCTACATCGTGGCAACCAAAACTGAATACAGTATTCCAAGTGTGGCCTTACTAAGTATAAAGTGTTATTAACACTTCAAAGAATTCATTTGTTTCACTCTTGTCATCCACATTTTTATGGTTAATAAACTTTTCCCTAATTTCTTTTTTTTAAAATTGTGTTGTAAAATAAAGGAAATGGTGAAGGTGGAAGAACTTGCTTTGGGTATTTTGCTTCGTGTACTGAAAATTCAAATGCAAACGGAATCATGTTTTTCCTTTGCGTCGCTAATATCCAACAAGATGCAGTTCAAGGGGGAGACCTGTAAGAACCTGGACTTAGGCAAGAAAAACTAAATGTACAGGTGTAGAATAGGTGATACCTAGCTCAATAGCAGTAACTGTGAGAGGGATCTTGGAGTCCTAGTAGACAACCATTTAAATAGGAGCCAGCCGTGTGCAGCAGCTGCCAAAAAAGCCAACACAGTTCTAGGCTGCATCAACAGAGGGATGGAATCAAGATCACGTGAAGTGTTAATACCACTTTATAATGCCTTGGTAAGGCCACACTTGGAATCCTGCATTCAGTTTTTGTCACGATGTAGAAAAGATGTGGAGACTCTAGAAAGAGTGCAGAGAAGAGCAACAAAGAGGATTAGGGGACTGGAGACTAAAACATATGATGAGCAGCTGTAGGAACTGGTGTATCTAGTCCAACAAAGAGAAAAACTAGCGTAACGTATCTATGGAGACTCTCCAACATCCAGGTCACGCTTGTCCCAAAGGTGATTTTTCAAGAGGCAACTGGACTTTCTGGTTTTTCTTTGAAGATGTTTTGCTTCTCATCCAAGAAGCTTCTTCAGCTCTGATTGGATGGTGGGGAATGTCCTTGCAGACAGCTAGTGATTTGCAGCCTTTTAGAGAGCCGTTGAGGCCACTTGGAGGTTTATCGGTGTCCTCAGTTTCACCTGGAGTAGTGCAAATGGGTGTGGAGCTTTCTTGGAACTGCTGAAAGGACAGTTCCAAGAAAGCTTTTGTCAGAGTTTTTGTTGCAGCAATCACATCCAGAAAGCACACATGGGTAACAGATTCAGCAGGATTCAAAACTTCTTTATATACATAATAGCACATAAGGCCGTGATGGCGAACCTATGGCACGCGTGCCACAGGTGGCACACGGAGCCATTTCTGAGGGCACACAAGGCATTGCCCTGTCAGCTCCAGTGCGCATGCACCCGCTGGCCAGCTGATTTTCGATTTTTTTAATCTCTGGAGGATTCCCTGAAGCCTCCAAACGGCGAAAAACAGCCCACTGCAAAACAAAAATGAGGAGAGAGCTGCCGGAATGGGGGAAAGACAAGCGGCAAGGAAAGAGGCTTCTTTCACTCGTGCTGGCTGCTCTGTTCCGCCCTCCTCCCCCTGCTACTAAAAAGGATCCAGCTTGATCGCTGGAATCCAAAGGGAAATGAGGAGAGAGCTGCCAGCACGGGGGAAAGACAAGCGGCAAGGAAAGAAGAAAAGAGGCTTCTTTCACTCAACGTGGCTGCTCTGTTGCCCTTTTCTCCATTTCAGTGCTACGCCATCGAGGTTGCCCCACCTATCATCGCCCAGGTCCTCGTTTCTCCCAAGCATTTCTTTGCCTACCTGATTTCCAGCTCCATCGCGTTTCTTGCCATCGTGTGCAGAGAAACAAAGTTTGTGGGACTAAAAAAAAACTTCAATCAATCAATTACAACTTTGGGAGGGGGAAGAGATCTCGCAAAGTTGGAATTGATTGATTGAAGGGTTTTTTTTTAGTCCCACAAACTTTGTTTTCCTGTCCAAAACGGCAAGAAAAACGATGGAAAAATGCTACGGAGGGGAAATTAAATAGGCAAAGAAATGCATGGGAGAAGTGAGGACCTGGGCGATGGTGAGTGGGGCAGGCTCCATGGAGTGGTGCTGAAATGGAGAAAAGGGCAACAGAGCAGCCACCTTGAGGGAAAAAAGCTGCTTTTTCTTATTTCCTTGCTGCTTGTCTTTCCCTCATGCAGATAGCTCTCTTCCTCGTTTCCCTTTGGATTGCAGCGACCAGGCAGGATCCTCTGTGCTAGGAGTGGGGGGGGGGGGGGGGGGAGAAACAGAGCAGCCACCTTGAGGGAAAAAAAGCTGCTTTTTCTTATTTCCTTGCCGCTTGTCTTTCCCCTGTGCCGGCAGCTCGCTTCCTCATTTGTCTATTGACTGTAGTGCCCAGGATCCTCTTTAATAGAAGGGGGGAATTTAGCAACTGGACTCACACCTGCCATAGTAAAAAGGGCCCAATCTTTACACAGGAGAATGATAAGGGAAGATTTTTTGACACAGGAGCACACTTGAGCATCCCCCCACCCCCATCCCAATCTCTGCCCATTTGTGGCAAAGCAACTTCACTGGGTGTTAGCCAAGGGGAAGCAGCCAGAGCAGGGAGTGGCAAGGAAGCCTTGCGCAAAAATGCGCAGTCCACACAGGTGAGGGGGGGCATTAAGTTATGTGGGTGGGCACTCGAGTTCGTGTGATAGCGTGCACGCATGCGCTTTTGGCACCCGAGGCGAAAAAGGTTCGCCATCACTGACATAAGGCATATATACAATACCCATGCTGGTTTTTCCAACGTGGTAGCAAATACAAGCAAAACACAAGCAGAGGAGAGGAGCTTCTGTTTCAGGGCAGCAGACCAGTTTAGAGCTCAGCACAGACTCAGAGCTACAGAGCTAAGCCACGCCCAGGCTCCAAACTGTTTCAGCTCCCATTGTTGGTCCCTTGTTACTAAGCCCTTTTCCAGTTCATGAATACTACACTGACAGCTTTCAACAATTCCAAGAAGGCTCCGCACCCATTTGCACTACTCCAGGTGGCCTCAAGGACTCTCCAGTTTCTGGCAAAAAAACCAACAACCCTCCACATCGTAATCAGGGGACCAATGAGACCAACAGCCAATGTGGCCCAGTTGCCAAGTGTCCAAAATGCAATCGGAGGGTGTGGCTGTTGAAACTTTGACTCCTGCTTATCAAGGACCTTTTTTTTTTGCATCCGTCGTAACTTGGAACGGTCGCTAAGACAAGGACCCCCTGTATTTATGATTAATTTATGCCATTCTCTTTTTTTTTTCCAGAGCTGCACAGTGCAAACACCACAAGGCGAGGACTACGAAGGTTGTACATATAGTGGAAAGCAAGTAAGTCCCACCAGCAAGAGGTCCTTGAAAGGTCCTTGACTATTTGTTAGCAAGGGTTTTTTTAAATGGATTGTTGGCACAAAATTTAGGTTCAATCTCATTTTTGTGAGACTGTTTTAATCCAGAGAGCCTTGGGCAATTGTTAGAATTTTTAGAGGCAGCACGAATTCAGAGAAGAAATTGAAAACGCAAAGATACAGACCCACCCAAAAAGATAGGAAATGTAATGAAAATGGTTTGATAATAACAGTATCCTCTTCTATATGGTTGTTTGTGGTTAAAAAGAGAGGGGGGGGGAAGAGAGAGGAGAGAGATTTGAAAATAGTTTTAAGTATTTTTATAACTGTGTAGAACCTCTGAATTCACTTTGATTACGTCTGGCCTAATTTAATTTGATATGTCTTAAATTTGGTTTTTCAACATTGCCCAAAGTCATTGTATTGTGAGATGGGAGGGAGGGAGGGAGGGAAGGAAAAGAAAGGAAAGGAAAGGAGAGGAAAGGAAAGGAAAAAGATGGAAGGGAGGGAGAGGAAGGAAGGAGAGAGGAAGAAAGGGAGGGAGGGAAGGGGAGAAGGAAGGGAGAGGGATGGAGGGAAGGGGAGAAGGGAGGAAGGAAAAGAAGGGGGTGGAAGGGAGAAAGGGAAGGGGAGAAGGGAGGGAGAGGGAGAAAAGGAGGAAAGGAAGGAGAGATGGAAGGGAGAAAGGGAGAGAAGGAAAGAAGGGAGGGAGTGGGAGGAAAGGAGGAAGGAAGGAAAGGAAAAAAGGAAAGATGGGAGGGAAAGGAAGGAAAGGAGAGAAGGAAGGGAGAAAAGGGGGAAGGGGAGAAGGGAGGGAGAGGAAGAAAGGAGAGAAGGGAAGGAAGGGAAGAAGGAAGGAAGGAAGGAAGGGAAGAAGGAAGGAAGGAAGGAAGGAAGGAAGGAAGGAAGGAAGGAAGGAAGAAAGGAGGAAAGCAATGAATGATGTTATATGTTTTGCTTATAAAAGTGACACTTTGGGGTTCCATAGAGAGGATGGTTGCCTGCCTGGAGGTAACAAGCCAAAAAAATAATCATCATCATTTTCTGAGCTTTTACCTCAGCCAGAGAAGATGGAAAGCCAAGAATTCTCTGGTTCTCTGAAATGCTGTTAAAATGGCGCCTTCTCTCTTCTTCCAGATCACAGGGGTCTCCATTTTGAGGGCTGGAGAGACCATGGAGCCAGCCCTGAGGGCCGTTTGCAAGGATGTCCGGATCGGCACCATCCTGATTCAGACGAATCGGTACACGGGGGAGCCTGAGGTAAAGTGCTCAAAAGACGAGGGAGCCCACGAAGGATTCCATGATCCCTTTTACAACGTTTGTTCGTGATTGATTTGTTTGCTAGATTTAGCCTCTCAACTTTCCTCAACCTTAGCAACTTTCAGATAGGTGGACTTCAACTCCCAGAATTCCTCGGCCAGCCATGCTCGGTCTGTTTAATGCAGGGGTGTCCAAACTTGGGAACTTTTAAGACTTGTGGACTTCAACTCCCAGAATTCCCCAGCCAGCAGCAGGTCTCCAAACTTGGGAATTCTGGGAGTTGAAGTCCACAAGTCTTAAAGTTCCCAAGTTTGGACACTCCTGGTTTAATGTTTCTCTGTCTGATAGAGAGAAATTCCTCCAATTTCATGCTAATTCCTCCAATTTCATGCTAATTCCTCCAATTTCATGCTACCGGTACCTAGACTATTTTCAAAACACTTACTCCCCCCATATCTTATTTTTTTAAAGTTTGAATCAAAATTATACATGCTATCTTCTGCTTGGTTGTTTGTCTGGCGTTCATCCCTGCTTATCTGGGAGTAGGTTATCATAAGTTACTTATAATTAAACCATAAGTACACACACACACACGCACACATGTATAGGTGGGGACGTAATGGCTCAGCGATTAAAAGAGGCTGCGTTTGCCAGCTGGAAAGCTGTCCGTCCAGGTTCAACACCCATGTGCCTTGCGACGGGATGAGATCCTGTTCGTGGCTCCAGCTCCTACCCACCTAGCGGTTCAAAAGCATGCAAATGCAAGTAGATCAATAGGTACCACTTGGGTGGGAAAGTTAGTGTTTACTTGTGTTTTGCTGCACCGTCTGTGTTGCAGAATGATGTCATGCTGACCACATGACCACACAAAGGTCTTCGGACAACACTAGTTCCCTCAGCTAAGAAATTAAGATGAGCTCTAGAGTCGGGCACGAATGGATAGGGGAAATCTTTACCTTTATACGAGACAAAAAGACCAGAATACACCTTCTCCAGAAGCCAACAGCCGGATAAGCAGGGATTAACACCAGACAAACAATCAAGCAGAAAACAATACCCGAATCAAAGAACTACTGAGGAGAAAACCATCCTCTGCTAACGGCAATCTACTATATATAAACAGGGAGCAAACCCCACACTCGCCAGCACTGATGAGGTTACCTAGTTGTGTCGTAAAAAGCAAACAACCACTGAGCTGTTTGTCCTTTGTTTTCAAGTAATATTGTTGCATTGTTGTACACAGATCTCAATGGCACTTTGAAAGCTGCTTTGGGAGGAATTTTACCACGAAAATAGTGACAGAAAACCTTGCAAGGAATGCCTAGACAGCTAGTCCTCGACTTACGACCACGATGGAGCCCAACATTTATGTTGTTAAGCAAGACAATTGTTGATTGAATTTTGCCCCGTTTTACGACCTTTCTCGACACAAGTTGCTAAGTGGATGAACCTGGGAGTAGGTTATCATACGTGTGCGTACACACATAACATGTATGCACACGCATGATAGTGACGTATGATAGTTGCCCCGTTGCTAAAGTGAATCTGGCTCCCCCATTGACTTTGCTTGACAGAAGGTCGCAAAAGGGGATCACGTGACCCCGGGACGCTGCAACCGTCATAAATGCGAGTCAGTTGCCGAGCGTCAGAATTTGGATCCCGTGACCAAAGGTTGCAACAGTGTGAAAAATGGTCCTTAGTCACTTTTTTCCGTGCTGTTGTAACTTCGAACGGTCACTAAACAGGCTGCTTGCCGTAAGTCGAGGACTCCCTCTACGTAAATGAAGACATAAATGAATCGCTCAGCCGCTTCTTGGTTGCACCCTGAAGTCTTTCTCTTCCCTTCCAGCTGCACTACCTGAGACTCCCAAAGGACATCAGTGAAGACCACGTGATCTTGATGGACTGCACCGTCTCCACGGGGGCAGCAGCCATGATGGCCGTGAGGGTGTTGCTGGTAAGGGAAACGAGAATATGGAGAGTCCTCGACTGACGACAGGTTGGTTAGCGGCTGTTCAAAGTTACGATGGACTTACCTAGGGGCTACTTCTGACTTGGATTCAAAGGTAAAGGTAGACCCCGACTAGAACGACCGCAGTTGAGCCCACATTTTCTGAGACAGTTGTTAAGTGAATTTTGCCCCATATATCCACCTTTCTGGCCACAGTTCTTAAGTGAATCACTGCAGAATAGAAAAATAGGAATAGGAATAAGGTCGAATAGAATAGCAGAGAAGAGAAGTAGAGAAATAGAAATAGGAATAGAATAGAATAGAATAGAATAGAACAGAATTAGAGGAATAGGATTAGAATAGAATTAGAGGAATAGGAATAAATAGAATAGAACAAAATAGAATCGAATTAGAGTAATAGGAATAAATAGAATAGAATAGAATTAGAGGAATAGAATAGAATAGAATTAGAGGAATAGAAATCGGATAGGATAGGATAGAATTAGAGGAATAGGAATAGAATAGAATAGAATAGAATAGAATAGAATAGAATTAGAGGAACAGGACTAGGAATAGAATAGAATTAGAGGAATAGGAATAAAATAGAATTAGAAAAATAGGAATAGAATAGAATAGAATTATAGGAATAGAATAGAATAGAATAGAATAGAAATAGGAATAGAATAGAATGGAATTACAGGAATAGGAATAAAATAGAGTAGAATTATAGGAATAGAATAGAATATGAATAGAATAGAATTAGAGGAATAGGAATAAATGGAATAGAATAGAATTAGAGGAATAGGAATGGGAATAAATAGAATAGAATAAAATAGAATAGAATAGAATTAGAGGAATAGGAATAGGATAGGATGGAATTAGAGGAATAGGAATAGAATAGAATAGAATTATAGGAATGGAATAGAATAGAAATAGAATAGAATTAGGAATAGGAATAAGTAGAATTAAATAGAATAGAATTAGAGGAATAGGAATAAATAGAATAGAATAGAATTAGAGGAATAGAATAGAACAGAATTAGAGGAATAGGAATAGAATAGAATTGAATTGAATTAGAGGAATGGAATAGAATAGGAATAGAATAGAACAGAATTAGAGGAATAGGAATAGAATAGAATTAGAGAAATAGGAATAGGAATAAATAGAATAAAATAGAATAGAATTAGAGGAATAGGAATAAATAGAATAGAATAAAATAGAATAAAATTAGAGGAATCAAATAGAATAGAATTAGAGGAATAGGATAGGATAGGATAGGATAGGATAGGATAGGATAGGATAGGAGATCATTAGAGGAATAGGAATAGAATAGAATTAGAGGATTAGGAATAGAATAGAATAGAATTAGAGGAATAGGAATAGAATAGAATAGAATGAAATTAGAGAAATAGGAATAGGAATAGAATAGAATAAAATTAGAGGAATAGGAATAGGAATAGAATAGAATAGGAATAGGAATAAATAGAATAAAAGAATAGAATTAGAGGAATAGGAATAAATAGAATAGAATAGAATTAGAGGAATAAAATAGAATAGAATTAGAGGAATAGAATAGAATAGAATTAGAGGAATAGGAATGGAATAGAATTGAATAGAATATAATTAGAGGAATAGAATAGAATAGAATTAGAGGAATAGGAATAGAATTGAATTGAATGGAATAGAATTAGAGGAATAAATAGAATATAATTAGAGGAATAGAATAGAATTAGAGGAATAGGAATAAATAGAATAAAATAGAATAGAATAAAATAGAATAGAATTAAAGGAATAGAATAGAATTAGAGGAATAGGAATAGGATAGGATAGAATACAGCAGAGCAGAGCAGAGCAGAGCAGAGCAGAATCTGACTCTGTAAACCGCTTAGAGAGGGCTGCAAAGCCCTGGGAAGCGGTATATATAGTATAGCCCTTATTGTCATTATACAAAATAAATACAGGAAATTGGTTAAATCTTGTGCTATTCATCCTCTTTTAACGACCCCCTTAATCCCTCGCGGGGTGGAGTCTGGGCAACTGAATGGAGCTTAGTGTTTACTGGCCGGGTGCTCTTCCCTGTCGCCAATGCGGAGTTTTATTCAGCAGATATATTCTCAGTGTGCCCAGAGAGAGAAATATCCTGTGAGGATTGAACTCACAGCCTCCTGATTGTGAGGCGAGAGCTCTACCTCTAAGGCGCCGCACCACTCACAAGTCTGCTATTGCTACCTGTAAAATCCCTCTGTTTCCTTTAGGATCACGACGTTCCGGAAGATAAGATTTTTCTCCTCTCCTTGCTGATGGCCGAGATGGGCGTCCACTCCGTTGCCTACGCCTTCCCGCAAGTCAAGATCATCACAACCGCCGTGGACAAGAAAGTGAACGACCTTTTTCGCATCATCCCCGGGATTGGTGAGTGGCTCCATCAGGGAGGTAAAATAATGACGGCCATAATACACGAACAGACGGGAGGATTTAGGGAATGTGCAGGGGAATTCCCGGTAGTCCTCGACTTACAACAGTTCATTTAGTGACCGTTCGAAGTGACAATAGCGCTGCGAAAAGTGACGTGTGACTATTATTCGGACTTAACGCCAGTTGCAGCAGCCCCGTGGTCACGAGATCAAAATTCAGAGGCTTGGCAATGTTCTGACCTAGGCTTCCCCAGCAGCACGAAGCCGGGTCCTCGTCCCGATAAATCCCTTTTATTTAATTTACAGCGAATTCCTCTCCAGCAAAGTCTTTCCTCTCCCACAGTCTTTCAAGTTCGTTCACAATTACCAACCTTTATCAGGCTTGGAGAGCGGCCAGGCCGATATCTTTCAGACGCCACAATACTTGGCAAGAATGCAGGAATGAACCAATTGTCTCCTGCAAACTCCACTCCCCTGTTGCTCCTTTTATTCCCTATGGGAGGGGCCATTCACTGTCCACCTGTGGCCTTACTCCCAAGTCAACCTTTGTTTCTTAGTTGTTCCCTTTGTCTGGCATGTGCACACTGGGAACAGGCTCCAGCTGTTCGTCTGCCCCACTGATCTCCGACTCCGAAGGCAGCTGGTAACTGGCATACGGCCTTGGCCCCCTCTCTGCCTCCAACACAGAGCCCTCGTCCAAGCCCTCCCCAGCCTCCAGGACTGGCCCATGTTTCTCCCCAAACTCCACACTGTCTGAATCTGCTGCCAGCTCCACTGGCCGCTGGTGGGCCACAACACCTAAGTCACTTTTTTCATGGCTGTTGTTGCTTTTTTAACAGTCACTAAATGAACCGCTGCATGTCGAGGACCACCTGTAATTAAATGTGAATCTCACTCTCCCTCCCGCTGTTTTCTAGGAAATTTTGGAGACCGTTACTTTGGCACCGATGCCCCACCGAATTGGAGCGATGAGGAGGACACGTTGGATTCTTGACCACCTCTCTCTTGTCTAGAGCCTTCTCCAAAGGACTGGCAGATTCCGCACCCACTCCTTGACCCATGCCTTCACGCACTCCTCTGTCAAGCTCCAAACGCTTACAAAAAAAAGAAAGAATATTGGGCCGCGCAGCTGTTCATATTTTCTTCTGCTTCGTTTTGCATTGGAAACGGAAGGAGTATTTTTTAAAAAGAGGGGGGCGGGTAAGAGAGGCTCCTGGCTGTGGTTTTGTTATTGTTTTTTTTTTTTTAAAGTATGCACGAGTGTCTTGGGAGTCCAGAAGCAGATTATTTTAATTTTAAAAGAAATTAATATAACTTATTTTATTAAAAAAAAAAACCACTTCCTTGGCAAAACTGTGGAGGATTTACTCCGGTGTCTTGTTGTTGTTAGTTGCAAAGTCGTGTCCGACCCATCGCAACCCCATGGACCACGTTCCTCCAGGCCTTCCTGTCCTCTCCCATCCTCTGGAGTCCATTTAAGCTCACGCCGGCTGCTTCGGTTACTCCATCCAGCCACCTCCTTCTCTGCCATCCCTTCTTCTTTTGCCCTCAGTCTTTCCTAGCATGAAGCTCTTCTCAATACTTCCCAGCATGAGGCTCTTCTCCAGGGAGTCCTTCTTCCTTCTCATGAGGTGGCCAAAGTCTTTGAGTTTCCTCTTCAGGATCTGGCCTTCTAAAGAGCAGTCAGGGTTGATCTCCTCTAGGACTGACCGGTTGGATGGCCTTGCAGTCCAAGGGACTCAATGCAGGAGTCTTCTCCAGCACCAGAGTTCAAAGGCCTCCATTCTTTCTTATGCTCAGCCTTCCTTATGGTCCAACTTTCACAGCCATCCATTGCAACTGGAAAAACCATAGCCTTGACTATGCACACATATGGGTAGGAACATGGGCCAGTCCTGGAGTCTGGGGAAGGCTCTGATGAGGGCTCTGTGTCAGAGGCAGAGGGCGGGGGGGCAGAGCCATATGCCAGTTATCAGCCGTCTTCAGAGTCAGACATCAGTGAGGCAGACAAACAGCTGGAGCCTGTTCCCAATGTGTGCATGTGCAGAATTGCCAGGCGAAGAGAACAGCTAAGGAACAAAGGTTGAATTGGGAGTAAAGCCACAGGTGCACGATGAATGTCCCCTCCCAGAGGAAATAGAAGAGGAGCAAAAGGGGAGGGGAGTTTGCAGGAGGCAATTAGTTCCCTTAATTGGTTCGTGACTCTCCGAGACTCCTGGCCAAGTTCTGCAGAGATCGGCCTGGCAGCTCTCCAAGCCAGAGAAGGTCTGTGACTGTAAATCCTCCCTTGAAAGACTTTGCTGGGTGTGAATGAGCAGAATTCAGAGTCAATTAATAAAAGGGGGTTTTGTCGGGACCAGGCGTTTGCTTCAGGCTCTTGGGAAGCTTCAGTCAGAATGTTTAGCTTAAGAGAAAGAAGGACTAGGGGAGACATGATAGCATTATTCCAATATCTCAGAGGTTGCCACAAAGAAGAGGGAGTCAAACTATTCTCCAAAGCACCTGAGGGTAGAACAAGAAGCAATGGGTGGAAACTAATCCAGGAGAGAAGCAACCTGGAATTGAGGAGAAATTTCCTGACAGTGAGAACAATTAATCAGTGGAACAGAAGTTGCCTCCAGAAGTTGTGAATGCCCCAACACTGGAAGTCTTTAAGAAGATGTTGGATAGCCATTTGTCTGAAACGGTATAGGGTTTCCTGTCTAGGCAGGGGGTTGGACTAGAAGACCTCCAAGGTCCCTTCCAACTCTACTATTGTATTGTATTGTATTATTGTATTGTATTAGAACACCCCAAATCCCTCTCACAGTCACTGCTGTTAAGCCTGGTTTTACCCAATCGGTGTGCCTCACTTTCTTTTGACCTTTAACGCAGCTCGGTGCCGACGGTTGCAATGGAAAAAGTGTGTGGGTGGCTGTTGGCCATAACAGTGAACGACACCCTGTTCGAATGTCGCCTTGTCTTTCGCCTCTTACCAGTGACCAGAAAAATCCAGTGGCGAAGATACCAATCTCGCCTCTCTCTCACTTTGAACTCCGAAAGAGAAAGAGAGACAAAACCCACGATCAGCTGAAAAGCCAAAACCCTTCAGAATGGAAAAAATAAAAAATCACCCCGAGAGAGACTGAGCGTAGGCGGGTGTGTGGCTTGAACGGAAAGGCGTTTCACTTTAGGCATGGAGGGTTATTCAGACAACCTTAAGCACAGCAGAAAAGAAGGAGAGGCTGGAGGTCTGGGGAATTCCGGGAGTTGAAATCCGCGCAAAACCGGTTGGGAAATTCTTTGAAGTCTGGCTGTGAATGTCTGGGAGCTGAAGTCTACACGTGCTGGCTGGAGGATTCTGGGAGATGGCGTTCACTGCACTAGCTGGGGAATTCTGGGAACTGAAGTCCACTATGGTAGCTGGGAGATTCCGAGAAAGTCCACTATGGTAGCTGGGAGACTCTGGGAATTAAAGTCCACTATGGCACCTGGGAGATTCTGGGAATTAAAGTCCACTATGGCACCTGGGAGATTCTGGGAACTGAAGTCCACTATGGCACCTGGGAGATTCTGGGAGTTGAAGTCCACTATGGTACCTGGGAGATTCTGGGAATTAAAGTCCACTATGGTACCTGGGAGATTCTGGGAATTAAAGTCCACTATGGTACCTGGGAGATTCTGGGAATTAAAGTCCACTATGGTACCTGGGAGATTCTGGGAATTAAAGTCCACTATGTTACCTGGGAGATTCTGGGAACTGAAGTCCACTATGGTACCTAGGAGATTCTTGGAATTGAAGTCCACCCATCTTTAAATTGTCAAGGTTGAACCTTGTAGAGTGCTCAAACCACCAAACAACGTTTGGGCTTAACAGGATGGGCTGCCTGACACAAGAAGCTGAAACCACAAAGTACCATTTTCTTTTGTTTGCTTTCGATGTGACTCAATGTTGACCCCTGAGTTTCACAGCTCAGTGAGTAAATGAATGTGGGTTTCCAACTGCCATCCCACCCTCACGAGCCCCCTCCCCGCTTCCCTTGGCCCATTTGGGAGGCACCAGAAAGTTTGTATATATTACTTCCCCATTTTCTTTCCTGGGTCATATTCTGCTATAAACAGATGATAGATAAGAAAGAGGGTAAGTAGGTAGGTAGGTCGGTCATTTGATAGATAGATGATAGATAGATAGATAGATAGATAGATAGATAGATAGATAGATAGATAGATAGATAGATAGATGATAGATAGAAAGATGATAGATAGATAGATAGATAGATAGATAGATAGATAGATAGATAGATAGAGATAGATAGATAGATAGATAGATAGATAGATAGATAGATAATGATAGATAATGATAGGTAGGTAGGTAGATGATAGGTAGGTAGGTAGATGATAGGGAGGGAGGGAGGGAGGGAGAGAGAGATAATGGTAGGTTGGTAGATAGATAGATAGATGGATGGATGGATGGATGGATGGATGGATGGATGGATGGATGATAGGTAGGTAGGTGGATGATAGGGAGGTAGGGAGGGAGAGAGATAATGGTAGGTTGGTAGATGATAGATAGATAGATAGATAGATAGATAGATAGATAGATAGATAGATGATAGATAGATGAAAGGTAGGTAGGTGGATGATAGGGAGGGAGGAAGAGAGGAATAATGGTAGGTTGGTAGATAGATAGATAGATAGATAGATAGATAGATAGATAGATAGATAGATAGATAGATGATAGATAGATAGATAGATGATAGATAGATGATAGATAGATGATAGATAGATAGATAGATAGATAGATAGATAGATAGATAGATAGATAGATAGATAGATAGATAGGTGATAGATGGATGGATGGATGGATGGATGGATGGATGGATGGATGGATGATAGGTAGGTAGGTGGATGATAGGGAGGTAGGGAGGGAGAGAGATAATGATAGGTTGGTAGATAGATAGATAGATAGATAGATAGATAGATAGATAGATGATAGATAGATAGATAGATAGATAGATAGACTGACTGACTGACAGTCCTAAGCCTTTTTTTAAAAAAATGCACAGCAGAACTTTTAAAGAAACATTAAAATTAAATTAAATTACATTTTAAAATTAAATTTAAAAATTTAATGAAAAACATTAACATTTTAAACATTCATTATTTTAAAGAAACTCTCTTTCAAAGTCTGCCCGCCTCTGTTTTAACGTGAACCCGGGGGCAGTGACTCAATTTCTCCACTTGGTCTATTTAAAGCCTTCCTTTCTTTTTCGAAACTCTCGCTGGGATTTTTTTTTTTTTTTGGTATCGGCCGAGTGAGTCTTCCTTTTAGTGTTGAGATACATTCGTTTTTAAAGCACGATGATCACTTTCTCGAACCAAAACTCTGTCTAGAGACGCTGCATCTGATGATGAGAGGAAACGTCATGGAAACATCTGCCTTTTACTACAACCTGACTTGGCTAGTCCTTGACTTACAGCCCATTGCATAGCAATCTGTTGTGGCCCTCCAGCTGTCAGTGGAGCTGACAGCAGACTCAAACAATGAGGAGGCTGGGGAGGAACTTGGCCCAGTTCTGGAGCCTGGGGAAGGCTCTGATGGATGCTCAGGGTCAGACACAGAGATACAATACAATACAATAGTAGAGTTGGAAGGGACCTTGGAGGTCTTCTAGTCCAACCCCCTGCCTAGGCAGGAAACCCTATACCGTTTCAGACAAATGGCTATCCAACATCTTCTTAAAGACTTCCAGTGTTGGGGCATTCACAACTTCTGGAGGCAACTTCTGTTCCACTGATTAATTGTTCTAACTGTCAGGAAATTTCTCCTCAGTTCTAAGTTGCTTCTCTCCTTGATTAGTTTCCACCCATTGCTTCTTGTTCTGCCCTCAGGTGCCTTGGAGAATAGTTTGACTCCCTCTTCTTTGTGGCAACCCCTGAGATATTGGAAGACTGCTATCATGTCTCCCCTGGTCCTTCTTTTCATTAAACTAGACATAGCCAGTTCCTGCAACCGTTCTTCATATGTTTTAGTCTCCAGTCCCCTAATCCTCTTTGTTGCTCTTCTCTGCACTCTGTCTAGAGTCTCTGCATCTTTTTTACATCGTGGCGACCAGAACTGAATGCAGTATTCCAAGTGTGGCCTTACCAAGGCATTACTTGGAATACTGCATTCAGTTCTGGTATAGATAGAGCCAGGGCCATTCGACATTTCCCAGCCACCGGAGAGGAAGCTGCCTTTGGAGGCTGATGTGAGTGAGGAGGAAGAACAGCTGGGGCCTGCTCCACTTGCACGTATGCGCAGAGCAGTTAGGAAAGGTGAACAGCGGAGGACAAGAAGTAGACTTGGGAAGCAAATCACATATGGATGCTGAATGGCTGGGGAATAAATAGAAGGAAAGGGGAATGGTGGTCGTAGGAGACAACAGTTCGTATTTCTGTTGTCTCCTACTTCCTGTAGCCCTGACCCGCTCCCGGACGGAGGACCTAGTGGCCGCTTGGAATAGAGCGGCTGCTGGGGCCTTGGACCGGGTAGCGCCTTTGCGGCCTCTCCTGCGGCAACGAACCACCCTGGCTCCTTGGTTTACCGAGGAGCTGAGGGTGATGAAACGCCACAAGAGACACCTAGAAAGCAGGTGGAGGTCCTCACGCTCCGAATCTGACCGAACACAGGTAAGAGCCTATTTACGGACCTACCTTGTGGCACTGAGAGCGGCCAAACGTAGACACTGTGCCGCTCTTATTGCGTCCGCGGATAACCGCCCTGCTGCCCTGTTTCGGGTGACACGCTCCCTCTTATCACAGAGGCCGCGGGAAGCCCCTTTGCAGGGTAGAGCAGAGGAGTTTGGGGAATATCTGCAGGACAAAATCGCTCAGATCCGGAGTGGATGGGCCCCCTTCAGTGGACCAGGGGAGACGTCGGAAGCAAGTCTTGAGACACCACGCTGGGAGGGGTTTGACTCTGTTGCCCCCGAGGATTTGGACAGGTTACGTGGGCGACTGTGAGCCACCTCATGTTTACTGGACCCGTGTCCCTCCTGGCTTGTACTGGCATCCTGGGAGGTTACACGAGGCTGGCTCCTGGGTCTGGTGAACGCTTCACTTGAGGAGGGGTCCTTGCCGGCTGCCTTGAAAGAGGCGGTGGTGAGGCCCCTGCTCAAGAGGCCTTCCCTGGATCCGGAGGAGCTAGCTAATTACCGCCCGTCTCCAACCTTCCCTTTTTAGCGAAGGTTGTAGAGAGTGTGGTGGCACAACAGTTCCCATGTCACCTGGAGGAAGCAGACTATCTAGACCCGCGCCAGTCCGGCTTTCGACCCGGTCACAGCACGGAGACGGCCTTGGTCGCGTTGGTAGATGATCTCTGGAGGGCCAGAGATAGGGGTTGTTCCTCTATCCTGGTCCTATTTGATCTATCAGCGGCTTTCGATACCATCGACCATGGTATCTTATTGCGCCGGCTGGAAGAGGTGGGCGTAGGGGGCACCGTTTTGCGGTGGTTCCGCTCCTACCTCTCCGACCGGACGCAGTGTGTGTTGGCAGGGGAGCAGAGGTCGACCCTGAGGCCACTTACCTGTGGGGTGCCGCAGGGATCGGTCCTCTCGCCCCTCCTGTTCAACACATACATGAAGCCGCTGGGTGAGATCATCCGTGGTTTTGGGGTTGGATACCATCTGTACGCTGATGACACGCAGCTGTACATTTCCACCCCAAACCAACCCAACGAGGCCGTCGAAATGATGTCCCGGTGTTTGGAAGCCGTCCGGGTCTGGATGGGGGACAACAGTGTTAGATCTGGGCAACGAGAGACAGACTGCGGACACGAAGTGACTTAACAGCTCTTTATTAGTAGTAATAGTGATCCAGCTTGTTCTGTAGTCGGAGGGTTCCCCTTTTATAGGGATTGGGCACGCCCCTCGACCAATTACAGGGACACCTGTTTCCCGCTGTAGGAGCGGACCAGAGGGAAGACTTATCCCGATATATGTTAATATCTAACACCCCTCCCCTCCTAGATGGGACGTTTCGGTAGGTAACATAATCTTTTAGGTAGGTGGGTGTTTGTCTTGCTCGGGAGGAACGTCGTAGTTCGGGTTGGTTTGAAGTGGTTGCAGGACTGGGTGTGGGTTGGTTCGAAGTAGTTGCAGGATCGGGTGCTTTTTCTATTTCCCGTTCTGGAGGTCTTGTGCCTTCGTTGCTCGGGCGTTCAGGAGTTTGTTCGGCTGCGTTGTCTGGGGGCTGCTCTGCTACGTGCGTGTAGTCTTGTTCCCCGTTTGGCTCGCCGGCGTCGTTGTTTCCTATAATGGGGTTTTCTTGTGGCTGACTTTCCGTAGACAGGAAACTTTCGTCTTCATTTCGAAGGTTGGAGTGTGCTAGGCGACCCCGAAGTTGATCGATGTGCCTTTTCCAATTCCGCCCATCTTCTAGCTCTAGCAAATACGATCGTGGACCCGTGATGCCAATGACCTTTGCCGGCATCCACAATGTCCCCCCTGTGTAGTTGTGAGCGTATACTGAATCCCCTACTCTGAATGACCGGATCTTACTTGTAGAGTCTGGGGGAGCCGTGGTAGAGTAATTCGGGTGGAGCCGGTCTAGGTGAGATCGTAGGCGACGGCCCATGAGTAGTTCAGCGGGGCTCCTACCCGTCGTTGCGCTCGGGGTAATGTGTTGAATGAGGAGGTAATGGTCAATGCGTGTTTGCCAATCACCTGGACCCATCCTGGCGAGGGCCTCTTTTGCGAATCGTACCATTCTCTCCGCCTGTCCGTTTGATGCTGGATGGAACGGCGCGATGAGGGCATGTCGAATTCCCAACCCTGCTAAAAATGTTTCAAAGTGCGTGGCCGTGAATTGGGGCCCGTTATCGGATACGAGGAGATCTGGCAGGCCATGGGTGGCGAAGAGTCGCCGTAGAACCTTTATGACGGCCTCTGCCGTGGTTGAAGTCATTAGGACTACATCTAGCCATTTTGAGTATGCATCCACGACTATAAGGAAAGTCTGACCTTGGAATGGCCCTGCGAAGTCGATGTGTATTCGCGACCAGGGTGCTTTGGGTTTCTCCCATTCTGTGGCGGGCGCTTCCGGGGGTGCTGGTCTCGATTCCTGGCATGGGTCACAAGTGGCCACCCACTCCTCTATTTCTTTGTCCATGTTTGGCCACCATACGTAACTTCTTGCTAACGCCTTCATTCTAACAATCCCCGGATGACCCATATGTAAAGCATCTAATACATTTTTACGTAAAGCATACGGAATAACAACTCGATCCCCCCACAACAAACATCCTTGTAGTACTGAGAGCTCGTCCCGTTTCGACCAAAACATTTTGAATTCCGGGCCCACATTTCCCTTTGGCCACCCCCTCCAAACCCAAGTTTGAACTTGTTTTATTAAATTGTCTTTAGAGGAGAACCTTGCAACATCGTAGGAAGAAACCGGTCCCGAATCCAAACAGTCAATGAGCAATACCGGTACTTCTGGAGTGGGGTCTGGCAGAATGTCAGGTAATGGGCAACGGCTGAGTGCGTCTGCGTGTCCAAGAGTGGAGCCCGGTCGATGTATCAATTTGTATGAATACGCAGCCAGGAAAACAGTCCACCTGGTCATGCGAGGAGAAAGGGAGACCGGAGTGGGGCGGTTTCCCGCCAAAAGTCCCAACAGCGGTTTGTGATCTGTGATCAGTTCAAAATCGCGGCCGTAGAGGTATTCGTGGAAACGCTTTACTCCCGCTACGGCAGCCAGCGCTTCCCTGTCCATTTGGCTGTAATTCCTCTCGGCCGATGAAAGAGTTCTGGAGTAGAACGCAATGGGTGCTTCTTTTCCGTCGGGCATCCTGTGGCTGAGGACTGCTCCAACTCCGAAAGGTGATGCGTCGCAGGTCAATACCAGCGGTAGGGTCTGGCTGTATTGAACAAGCAGTGAGTCGGTGGTGAGCAGGCGCTTTACCCCGGCGAAAGCGGCAGCTTCGGATCGTCCCCATTTCCATGGTGCGTTCCTCTGGAGTAGACGGTGTAGTGGCTCAGCGACGGTCGCCTTCTGCCTCAGAAAAACGCTGTAGAAGTTAAGTAATCCGAGGAAGGCCTGCAACTCGGTCTGATTTCGTGGTGTGGGGGCGTCCTGGATCGCCTTAATTTTCTTTGAAGTGGGGTGTATTCCCTGACCATCGATTCTATAACCCAGGAATTCTACGCTAGGCACGTTAATTTGGCATTTTTCTTTTTTAAGGCGGAGACCCTTTTCTCTGATTCTGGCCAAAACAGATCTGACTCTTTTGTTTAATTGCTCCTCGTTTGCAGCTGACACCAAGATGTCGTCAAAATAGGGGACGACTCCTGGTATCCCTTGCAACAGTCATTCCATGACGCTCTGGAACAATCCTGGGGCAATGCTAACGCCGAATTGTAGCCGGTTGCATTTGAATGCTCCTCTATGCGTCACTATCGTTTGGGCCTCCGCTGTGGCGCTATCAACTGGCAGTTGCTGGTAAGCTTGTGCCATGTCTAACTTTGCAAATACCTTTCCTGGCCCCAACGAGTGCAATAAGTGCTGTACTACTGGCACAGGATATGCGCTCTGTTGTAGCGCGACATTAATTGTGCAATTATAGTCTGCGCAGATGCGGACTGATCCGTCTGGCTTGACTGGGGTCACGATGGGCGTTTCCCAGCGCGCGTGATCTACCGACTCAAGGATTCCTTGCTCCACTAACTTATCTATCTCTTTGTCTATTTTAGGGCGGAGTGCAAAAGGCACTCGTCTCGGTTTAAGTCGGATTGGCGCCACTTTAGGGTCTAAATTGAATGATATTGGTTTACCCACATACTTACCTAGACCGGGGCTGAACACGTCCTCGAATTCCTTAAAAATCTGTTCAGCGCTGCTGTTTCTTACGGCGTTGATCCCGGTGACTTCTAACCCCAGGGCTTCAAACCAATCAAGCCCCAGAAGGTTCTGCAATGGCGCGCTGGCGATGGTCACGGGCAGCTGGGCTTCGATGTCCTTGAAACGGATGTGGAATGTGCCTTGGCCCACGATGGGGACTTGGTTCCCCTGGTAGTCTCGTAGCAGGACGTCTGGAGCGTGTAGTTGGCTCTTTCTGAGGCTAGGGATAGCCTGTTTCATGGATGCCCATGAAATGATCGTCAGGGTCGATCCTGTGTCGACTTCTAGCTCGCAGGGTGAGCCCTCCAAGAGGACTGTGACTCTCAGCCTTTTGGGCCGCTTAGGGCGGACTTGATGTATTGTGGTGAGATACGTTCGCAACTCCTCTCTCTGGGTCAACTCTATCTCATCGTCTACATCCTGAAAATACTCTCGTTGAGCGTCTTGATAGAACGCTCGTTCAGCTCTTTGTGTGTATTCTCTCTGGGGATACGCTCGCTCAACTCCTTGTGAGTAATCTCTCTGGGGATACGCTCGTTCAGCTCTTTGGAAATGTTCTCTCTGGGTAAACACTTGTGGATTTCGCCAAGCCCCTGGGTTGGGCTTCTGTTGGCGGTACATGGGTGGCTGCCGTGAGGCAGGGACTCCGCTCCGGCACACTCGTGCGATGTGCCCAAGTTTGTTGCAATGCGAACAAACAACGTTCCTGAACCTACACGTAGACCTGGGGTGATTCCCTCCGCAACTTGCGCAGGGCGGCAACCGGGATCCGGGCCTCCCCCCAGGCCTCAAGTGACTGCTCTGCATCAGGTGACTGTCCTCGAACTCGGGATTCTCGTAGTCAGGGCTTGCGTCCTCGTAGTGCACTCTGGTTTGCCTTGCTGCTGGCTGGTTTATGCTGGCCCCTCGTTGTATGGTTACAGATGATTTCTCCGCTGATTCTGACGCTCTTGCTTCGTTTAACGCTGTCTGTAGGGTTAAATTCGGGTTTGCCAACAGCTTCTTTTGCAGCGAAATGTCTCTTAACCCACAGATGAGTTGCTCTAAGATGTGTTCTTCCAGATCCCTGTATTCGCAGTGAGCTGCTGCTTTTCGTAGGGCTGCAACATATTGATTAATGGATTCTCCCGCCTTCTGAGTCCTCATGTTGAATTCTTTGCGGCAGACATGGCGGGAAGGTTTTGGCGCGTAGTGAGTTTGCAGAGTCTGTTGCAACGTTGTCCACGATACTGCTTGTATTGGAGTAGGCGCGGTGAGGTCTCTGGCCGTATTGAAGACTTCTTTTCCGCAGTAGCCGAGGAAGATGTTTTTCTTCCTCGCATCGGTGATCCCCGTGTATTCGTTCGCTTCGAGGAAACACTCGAAACGAATCATGAAGGCTTCCCATTCGTCGTTTGCTGGGTCGAAAGGAGCGGGGGGAGCATGCATCGCCATCTTCTCTGTTTGAATTTGCCGCGCTGCGGTGATCTGAGATGGCTGTCGGAATTGCTGCCGAATTCCTGGGCTGGATCAAATCCGGAGATTCTGGAGGTAGCGTTCTTCGTCCTATCTGTCTCTCGATCCCATCCTCGTCGCCAATGTTAGATCTGGGCAACGAGAGACAGACTGCGGACACGAAGTGACTTAACAGCTCTTTATTAGTAGTAATAGTGATCCAGCTTGTTCTGTAGTCGGAGGGTTCCCCTTTTATAGGGATTGGGCACGCCCCTCGACCAATTACAGGGACACCTGTTTCCCGCTGTAGGAGCGGACCAGAGGGAAGACTTATCCCGATATATGTTAATATCTAACAACAGACTCAAACTCAACCCCTCCAAGACTGAGTGGCTGTGGCTACCGATGCCCCGGTTCAACCAGTGGATGCCATCGCTGGCCATAGGGGGCGAACAACTGCCCCCCGTGGAACGGGCGTGCAATTTGGGCATCCTCCTTGATGGCCGGCTGTCAATGGATGACCATGTGACAGCCGTGGCGAGGGGGGCGTTCCACCAGGTTCGCCTGGTGCGCCAATTGCGCCCCCTATTGGATTGGGACGCCCTACGCACAGTCACTCATGCGCTGGTGACGTCTCGCCTGGACTACTGCAATGCTCTCTACATGGGGCTCCCCTTGAGATGCACCCGAAGACTACAGCTAGTTCAGAATGTGGCCGCGCGGGCCATCATGGGAGGAACAAGATACTCCCATATAACACCTCTCCTGCGCGAGCTGCACTGGCTGCCTGTGGTTTTTCGGGTGTGTTTCAAGGTGTTGGTTACAATCTTTAAAGCGCTCCATGGCATGGGACCTAGTTACCTGCGGGATCGCATCTCACCTCACACATCTCTACGACCTATCCGCTCTCACAGGGAGGGACTCCTCCAGGTGCCATCTGCCAAGCAGTGCCAACGGGTGGCGCCTAGGAGTAGAGCCTTCTCTGTGATGGGCCCAACCCTCTGGAATGACCTCCCCCCTGATATTAGAACTACTAATGACCTCCGCTCCTTCCGACAGAAGCTTAAGACCCACCTGTTCCAATTAGCTGGCTTAGCAGATTTATATCTCCATCTTTCACCTCCTGGCAAACATCTTATTGTGGAATTTTTAAGGGAATTTTAATTTTATTTGTATTTTTAATTAAATATGGTACAGTATATTTTCTACCTCCTCCGTCTATGTCTTTGTTTATGTATATGTATATTTATGCACATCTATTTGATATGTATATGGTTTTTAATAATGACTGTACACCGCCCAGAGTCCTGTTTAGGAAAGGGTGCGGTTTATAAATAAAAGTTTGATTGATTGATTGATTGATTTCTGAAGATTTTGCTCATTGGGTTTCGTGCCACAAAGACTGCTCGCCAGAACTTAATTTGCAGCCTTTTGGCTGGGAGCTCACGGCCTTGCAATTATCTCAAGGGACTGATAAGGTCTGTTACTGCAATTAACACTTTGAACTCCTGGACCTTATGGTGGGTGAATGCCATTAATTCACAGGAGGTAAATAAAAAGGTTTTTTTTTTCCGTGCACAAAGACTCTGCTTCTTGCTTCTGCTAAGGCTGGGTCTCAACACAACCGTTCCAAGTTATGACTTACAGATTCGAAGATCCCACAGTTGGGGAGGGGGGTGACTCTACTTTGGGTGCTCGACAGCCAGGCCAACATTTATGGTCCTGTGTGGAATCTTGTGCTCATATGACCCCATTTTACAACAGTTTAACCAAAAAGTGGGATTTACTTCTGGTTTTTTTTTTAGCAAAACCGGCCTCTAGCGAATCGTAGGTTCGCTTAATGATGCAGCATTTGGTCAACCCCTCTCCCCAAAGAGGACATAAAGTAGTGTGACTGACTCACTTTAGGACCATCGTGACTTCAGACCGTAATAGATTCCATTATGGTCATAACTCAAGGACTATCTGTAGTGGGAACA
The DNA here is from genome assembly GCF_964273705.1 of Natrix helvetica. Lineage (NCBI taxonomy): Eukaryota > Metazoa > Chordata > Lepidosauria > Squamata > Natricidae > Natrix > Natrix helvetica. The sequence goes on from NC_138549.1 coordinate 172,944,792, forward strand.
AGGGCTACCATACACCACCTGATTTTTGATTTATCATAGACTAAAGAAGTTTGCGTCCTACAATTTCAGTGTCTCTCACCTTGGCAACTTTAAGATGGGTGGGCTTCAACGCCCAGAATGGCTGGCGGTGGAATTCTGGGAGTTGAAATCCAGCCATCTTCAAGTTGCCAGGGTGAGAAGCGGTGTCCTACGGTTGCCCGACCGTGAAACTACACTTAGAGTTAGAATAACTTTATTGTCACCTTGAATGTATGCTAATCGACATACGTTAAAATGAAATTTCGTTGCATGTAGCTCTCAAAGGGTTACCACCAGTGCTGGGTTCCAGCCAGTATGGCCCGATACGGTCGTACCGGTAGTAGCTGGGAGCAACGGCCACCGTACTGGTACGGCAGCTCGTTTGCCCCCCCCCCCACATTCCATACCTGTTTTTAAAACAACTGGCCAATTGCGCATGCGCGCACAGCGTGAGGTGCCTGTGTGACCTCTAACAAGCAGCTGGGTGGTGAGGGGTGGTGGAATGCATATGCGTACACAGTATGCGTGCACGATCAGGACGCCCGGCCCAGTGGTAGGTTCTGGATCACGGTGCAACTGGTACAGTGCAACTGGGCCCGGCGTCCACCACATGGACGTGCGCATGCGTCCTTACCTCCTGCAACGCCTCCGTGACACTCCAGCTGCTCGGTGGAGCATCGCGCAAGCACCGTATGCTCCATAAGCATGCGTGGAAGTGCCAAAAGCTCAAATACAGGTAAGAAGGGGGGCGGGCGGGTGGGCCCTCGGGAGCACCATACCAAAACGGTGCCCGGTGTTCCTGGCAGGCACCAGTACACCCGTACCAGGGCGTACCGCCTGCAACCCACCACTTGCCTGGCCCCATGCGCAGTGCACCGGTAGCAACGGGGAAAAGAACCCACCACTGGTCACCCCCGCCTCCTATATACGCTGCATAAATATGACGAAACAACAAACAAATAAATAAAATATAAATAAATAAATAAATAAAAATAAGAAATAATTCATTCATTAATTTATTTTTTTAAAATATGCACGTACCCTCATACCCACATATATTACATGATACGGAGAAACAGCGCAGTCTAGTTCAGATGTATACATGTAGATGGCGAGAAAAAGGAATCTTGCGAGTTTACCAGACGGATGGCATAAGGAACAAAGCAGCTACAGAATCTGGTAGTCCTGCTAGAGCTACTTCGAAACGTCCGCTTGGAGGGGGAGCAATAGAAACAGACCGTGAAGCAGGTGTGTGTGGGTCTCTAACAATGCTTCGAGCTCTGAGCTCATAGCGCTTACAAGCTGTATGCTGAATAATGGGAAGCGAGCTTCCTATAATCTTCTCTGCTGTCCTCACCACTCTCTGAATGGACTTTCTATCTGCTGTCCTCACCACTCTCTGAATGGACTTTCTATCTGCTGTCTTCACCACTCTCTATAGGGACTTTCTATCTGCTGTCCTCACCACTCTCTGAATGGACTTTCTATCTGCTGTCCTCACCACTCTCTATAGGGACTTTCTATCTGCTGTCCTCACCACTCTCTGAATGGACTTTCTATCTGCTGTCCTCACCACTCTCTATAGGGACTTTCTATCTGCTGTCCTCACCACTCTCTGAATGGACTTTCTATCTGCTGTCCTCACCACTCTCTATAGGGACTTTCCATCTGAGGCACTGGTGCCACCCAAACCAAATAAGGGATGCTGTTTGTTAAAATGCTCTCAATTGTCCTTTGTAAAAAATGGCCAGGACAGAAGGAGAGAGATGTACTCTCCTCATCCGACGCAGGAAATTCAGACACTGGTTTGCACACTTCACTAAAGATGACGTGTGGAGAGACCAGTTCAGATTGTTAGTTATCTGCACCCCTAGATGTTTAATACTATTCATCCACAACTCCACAACTGCAGTGGAATATGACTATGTAGGCTAAAATCTACTGTCCAAAATGATTTGTATTATAATCCATTTCTTTACTTTATTGGCTCTTCGAGGTCTCTTCCGGCATCTCCTCCAACATCAAAGTTGAAGCCCGTCAATCTTCTTCCTAAACATGAAAAAATAGTAAAAACGTGGCCTCTATTTTATTGACGATGGTTGCCCCCTCGGAAGACCTAAAGACCAAGATCGGGCACAATTTCCCATGGAGAAGAACTTTGGAAAAGTCCTCAACTTGAGACCACAATTGAGCCCAAAATTTCTATTGGTAAGCAGGACAGTTGTTAAGTGAGTTTTGCCCCATTTTACGACCTTTCTTTCCACTGTGGTTGATTGAATCACTGCAGCTGTTAAGGGAGTAACATGGTTGTTAAGTGAATCTGGCTTCCCCATTGACTTGACTTGCAAAAGGGGATCACATGACCCCGGAATATGACCGTCATAAATCTGAGTCAGTAGCCAAGTGCCTGAATTTTGATTGTGCATGCTGCAACGGTCATAAGTGTAAAAAATTATCATGTCATTTTTTTCCAGCGCCGTTGTAACTTTGAATAGCCACAAAATGAACGGTTGTAAGTTGAGGACTACCTGTATCTATGTAGTTGCAAAAAAAAAAATGGACACCAACGGATTGCTAGTTCCTGAAGAATGATGGGATGGCTTAACCACAATAGACAGCACAATAAGGAATAAAAATATCGCTGCTCCTCACCCACAGCCACAAGGTTTTGAGTAGTTTTCATACTAATAAAGGAGAATATTTGTAGCTCAGGGTTGAACTGAGTGGCTCCTTTGTGCTCTCTGGGGTTGGTTGTCTCCTTGCAGACATTTCACTATCCAACTGGGTAACATCATCAGTGCTAGAAGGCAGAGTGTTTTGCAGAGAGGAGGAATGGCGAATGTTGGGTTCTTGGTGCTGTCTGAGCTTCATTGTTTTCTTGCAGATGTCTCATTACTCAAGTAGGTAACATCGTCATTGCTAGAAGGGAGTGTGGAGAGGAGGAGGAGGAGGAGGAGGAGGAGGAGGAGGAGGAAGAGGAGGAGGAGGAGGAGGAGGAGGAAGAGGAGGAGGAGGAAGAGGAGGAGGAGGAGGAGGAAGAGACTGTTGGGTATTTGGTGCGCCCTGAGCTTCATTGTTTTCTTGCAGATGTTTCATTACCCAACTAGGCAACATCATCAGTGCTAGAAGGGAGTGTGGAGAGGAGGAGGAGGAGGAGGAGGAGGAGGAGGAGGAGGAAGAGGAGGAGGAGGAGGAGGAGGAGGAGGAGGAGGAGGAGGAAGAAGAGGAGGAGGAGGAAGAGGAGGAGGAGGAGGAGGAGGAGGAGGAGGAGGAGGAGGAGGAGGAGGAGGAGGAGACTGTTGGGTCCTTGGTGCGCCCTGAGCTTCATTGTTTTCTTGGAGATGTTTCATTTCCCAACTAGGCAATATCATCAGTGATAGAAGGGAGTGTGGAGAGGAGGAGGAGGAGGAGGAGGAGGAGGAGGAGGAGGAGGAGGAGGAGGAGGAGGAGGAGGAGGAGGAGGAGGAAGAGGAGGAGGAGGAAGAGGAGGAGGAGGAGGAGGAGGAAGAGACTGTTGGGTATTTGGTGCGCCCTGAGCTTCATTGTTTTCTTGCAGATGTTTCATTTCCCAACTAGGCAATATCATCAGTGATAGAAGGGAGTGTGGAGAGGAGGAGGAGGAGGAGGAGGAGGAGGAGGAAGAGGAGGAGGAGGAAGAGGAGGAGGAGGAAGAGACTGTTGGGTCCTTGGTGCTCCCTGAGCTTCATTGTTTTCTTGCAGATGTTTCATTACCCAACTAGGCAACATCATCAGTGCTAGAAGGGAGTGTGGAGAGGAGGAGGAGGAGGAGGAGGAGGAGGAGGAGGAGGAGGAGGAGGAGGAGGAAGAGGAGGAGGAGGAAGAGGAGGAGGAGGAGGAGGAGGAGGAGGAGGAGGAGGAGGAGGAGGAGGAGGAGGAGGAAGAGGAGGAGGAGACTGTTGGGTCCTTGGTGCTCCCTGAGCTTCACTGTTTTCTTGCAGATGTTTCATTTCCCAACTAGGCAACATCATCAGTGCTAGAAGGGAGTGTGGAGAGGAGGAGGAGGAGGAGGAGGAGGAGGAGACGACTGTTGGGTCCCTGGTGAGCCCTGAGCTTCATTGTTTTCTTGCATTTCATTACGCAACTAGGCAACATCATCAATGCTAGAAGGGAATGTGGAGAGGAGGAAGAGGACTGATGTTTTCTGAGCTTGGTTGTTTTCTTACAGATGTTTCATAACCGAAAATAGGTAACGTCATCAGTGCTAGTCACCAAACAACTGAGCTCAGAGAGCACCAAGGACCCCACACCAGTTTTTCTGGCCTTACACAATTCCAAACTTAGGCACTCTCTGATCTCAAGCTTCCCTTTGTGCTAGCTCAACTCTACAATTTGCTTCTACACTCTTTTAAACATTCACAACTGACTTCCTGCTGGTCAAACCAGCAGAAATGACAACACACTTGCTAAAGGCTGAGGTCAGACAGCTGGCCGGCTCAAAATAAATCTGACCCCAAACTGCAGAATTGAAACCCGAAGGCCAGATCCTCTGGTCCATCTTGTGGCTGTTTTTGAAGATGTGCAAAACTCTGCACAACTCAGCTACCGCTGAAGTGAGGTTCAGATGCTGCAGACAGATGAAACTTAATTATTTTTTAAATTTAGAGGCCGCCCTTCTCCCTGCCAAGCGACTCGGCCACATTGCTAAAAGCACAATGGAAAACCCTGTAGAACGAAAAAGGAAAGACCCCCAAATAAGCAATAAGTAAGATTTCTAGACTGGAGATTAGAATTATGTATGAAACTATAACAGTGAAAATGTATAAGATAAAAAACCAAGCAATCTGGTTGGAAATACGATATTTTTAGATTTGCAAACACTGAATAGACAAATCGTAAATAAGCATGGGGGTTATAATATCTAACTTTATATCTTAGTGTGTAGGCCAAAGACTTTGGCAGGACGGTTATACTCTGTCCGATGTTTTAATTTGTGTTCAATAAAAAAGCTTTTTATTTAAAAAAAAAAAGAAATAAAACTATGAAAAACAATCAGGAGTAAGAAAGAACTCAAGGGACTTTCTATCATATGTGGTGGAGCTGTCCGGAAACTCAAAAGTATTGGATGAAAATTTGGAAATGGATACAACAAATTACAGAGGAACAAATAGAATATAAACCGGAACTCTTTCTGCTGGGAATAACCAAGGGGAAATATAGAAAGAAAATTAAATACATACTAATACACCTGTTGACTCCAGCCGGAATAACATTTGCCCAATGTTGGAAACAAAGTAATATTCCCCCAGATGAATTAGTGATTCAGAAAATACCAGATTGCACAAAAATGGACAAGTTAACATTAAGATTAAAGGACAAAGAAGAGTCTGAATACTATGAAATGTGGGATACTTGGTATAAATGGTTGCATAACAGGAACAAAGTTAATTCAGCCAGGAAACAATAGAGAAATGTATAGAACTGTAGATGAATGTATATAAACATAGAAACAATATAAAATTGATATATACAGGTATGGTAACACAACAATGTTAATGTGATGATTGTAAGATGTTATAGAGGGGAAAAAAACAATGAAACTTTGATCAACAGGAGTAAGAAAGCCCTTAAAATATGGATACTTTAATTTATTTGGCCAAATGTGGTCAGACACACAAGGCTGAACACAATTGTGCAAATGTCCAAATGAGCCAAAAGTGAGACAAGGCAGGGCCAATGTATAAACATAAATGTAGTCTCTTCACTCCCTTGACTGGGGATGGTGGTTCTTTCAAGAGTGGTGTATGTGAGCTCCTTCCCCAACTCTGCTACAAAAAAATGCACAGCTGTCAAACAGACGAAACAGAAAGTTTTATTTGGATGGAGGTTAGATTTTGACAAGGGATTGGTTTGGGAGGATGATGAGATACCTCCTTCTCTAGTATTTGTCTCTTAGGCTAACTTTTCATCTTTCGTTACTCTTCATGATTTACTCTTGGTGTCCTCTCCTCTCCCTCTGTCCGTTTCCCCGTGGACATGTTCAGTCTCTCTTCTCCCCCCCCCCCCAAATACCTCTAGCTTCACTCCTCTGTTACTTTTTTTCCATGGGTCAGGATCCGTTGGAATAAAGCTGGGGCATCTTCTACCATCTTTCTCAGAAGGGCTTCCAAAACAGTGGTATGGGCACCATAAGTAGGATTTAGAAGTTGGACAGCTGGGACACAGGGTAAGTTATTCTTATTCTTATTTATTATTTATTTATTATTATTATTTCTTGTTCTTATTATTATTGTTTCTTCTTCTTCTTCTTCTTCTTCTTCTTCTTCTTCTTCTTCTTCTTCTTCTTCTTCTTCTTCTTCTTCTTCTTCTTCTTCTTCTTCTTCTTCAATTTAATGCCTTCTCAACCTGGACGATTCCCATCTGTGTGGACTTCATCTTCCAGAATTCACAGCAAGGGTCATCCTGGAAGTGAACAATAGAATAACAGAGTTGGAACAGACCTTGAAGGTCTTCTAGCCCAACCCTCTGCTCAAACAGGAGACCTCGTACGATTTCAGACAAATGGTTGTCCAATCTCTTCTTCAAAACCTCCAGTGTTGGAGGATTCACAATCCCTTAAAAGGAAACTATTCCACTGATTAATTGTTCTCACTGTAAGGGAATTTCTCCTTAGTTCTAGGTTGCTTCTCTCCTTGATTAGTTTCCACCCATTGCTTCTTGTCCTGCCCTCAGGTGCCTTGGAGAATAGCTTGACTCCCTCTTCTTTGTGGCAACCCCTGAGATATTGGAAGACTGCTATCATGTCTCCCCTAGTCCTTCTTTCTCTTAAGCTAAACATACCCAGTTCCTGCAACCGTTCTTCATATGTTTTAGTCTCCAGTCCTCTAATCCTCTTTGTTGCTCTTCTCTGCACTCTTTCTAGAGTCTCCACATCTTTTGTACATCATAGTAATCGATATAAAGTCCTTTTTTGGGAGAGGGGGCGGTCTAGAAATGCGAAGAATAAATAAAATAAGAATAAATAAAGCAAGGGCAGTTTTTTTTTAAATACCCATCTTGCTATTTTATCTTAATTGTGAATTATTTTTATCCTATGCGTTCAATTTGACCTTCCCCCATTGTCATCTCTGAATAAAATGTTTGTCTCTCAGTCTGAGTCACTCTGCACATTCTCAGATTTCTTTGGTGAAAGGATGTGCAAAAAGAAAGAAAGAAAGAAAGAAAAGAAAGAAAGGAAAAAAGGAAGAAAGAACTAAGGAAAGAAAGAAAGAAAGAAAGAAAAGAAGGAAGGAAGGAAGGGAAGGGAAGAAAGGGAAGGAAAGGAAGGAAGAAAGGAAGGAAGGAAGGAAAGAAAGAAAGAAAGAAAGAGGGTGGGAGGGAGGAAGGAAAGGAAGGGAGGAAAGGAAGGAAGGAAAGAAAGAAAAGAAAGAAAAAAGGAAAAAAGGAAGGAAGGAAAGAAAGGAAAAAGGAAGGAAAGAAAGAAAAGAAAAAAAGAAAGGAAAAAAGGAAGGAAGGAAGGAAGAAAAGGAAGGAAGAAAGGAAAGAAAGAAAGAGGAAGGAAGGAAGAGAAGGAAGGAAAGGGAAGGAAGAAAGAAGGCAAGGAAGGAAAGAAAGAAAAGAAAGAAAGAAAGAGAAAAAGTATTTTTAAAATCAAATTTTACTCTATTTGACAAAATATTGGTTGATGTTTCAAAGGAGAAGATCAGGGAAGTCTATTTTTTTTCCTGCACAGTTTGTGGGTCTGGGACCGGGTTTCTGGGGTCTCCAAGCTTTAGTTCTTTCTGATGGTAAAGGAACCGTGGGGTCTGTTTTACGTGGCAGGTTTCTCAATGGTCTCTTCGAGGCCACAGGAAGCGTTTCCTTTCCGAGAAAGCTGCCTGTCCTGTGGCCACCCGAATATTCTTTCACTTTCTGTGCAGCCAAGATCTGTGATGATTGGCGTTGCAGCCCCCAAAGCCCTGCTGCTCTCCTTTCTTAAATAATTACCTGGTTCATCACGTTTTTATTTAAAATACCTGAACCGGCTAATTGCCCAGAAAGAAAGCCTGGAAAAGGTAGCTGCAGTTATCCTTCTCCTATCCTCCTCCTCCTTCTCCCTCTTTCTCCTTCATTTTCTCCTTCTCCTTCTTCTCCTTCACCTCCACCTCCTTCTTCTATCTTCCCTTTCTCCCTCTCCTTCTCCTACTTCTCCTCCTATCTTCTCCTTCTCCCAACCCTTCTCCTTCTTCTCGTTCTCCTCCTTCTCTTTCTCCTTCATTTTCTCTTTCTCCTTCTCCTTCACCTCCTTCTTTCTCCCCCTCTCTCTCCTTCTCCTTTTCTTTCTCCCTCCTTCTCCTTCATTTTCTCTTCCTCCTTCTTCTCCTTCACCTCCTCCTCCTTTTACCTTCTCTTTCTCCCTTTCCTTCTCACTCTCCATCATGCTTCCTTCTCCTCTTTCTCCTTCATTTTCTCTTTCTCCTTCTTCTCATTCACCTCTTCCTTCTATCTTCTCTCTCTCCTCCTTCTCCTTTACCTCCTCCTTCTGTTTATCTTCTTCTTCTCCATCTACCTTCTCCTTTTAGTAACTTGGGTTCTCTCCAAGAAAATAGAGCTGAAGTTGAACAGATTTGATGCATTGTGAAGCTACCCTGGTATCAAAAGAGGGAATACACTATTTTAACACTGGTCCCATTCCAGGTGAGAATCAATATGGTACAGTGATTAAGACACTGGACTAAGAGTCAGGAAACCTGAGTTCCAGTCCTGCCTTAGGGATGAAACCAGTTGGGGGACTTTGCTACAGTTCTTCACTCTCAACCGTAGGAAGAAGAAGAAGAAGGAAGCTATGACAAATCTTAGCCAAAAATGCTGCCTAGAAAACTCCAGCCACTTCTTTATGTAGTTGCCAGAGGTAAAAATGGACCAAGGGACATATATATACACAGAGAGCTAAGTGTAATGAAACCCTTTCCTAGGACATGCAATGAAGAAGGAAGGAAGGAAGGAAGGAAGGAAGGAAGGAAGGAAGGAAGGAAGGAAGGGGAAAGTGGAAGATGAGAAGATAAAGAGAGGGAAGGAGGGAGAAAAAAGCATGGAGGGAGGGTGAAAGGAATATAATGTTGATCTGGAAGAAGAAGGGAAGAGGGAGGAGTGGAGGAAGGAAAGATGGAAGGGGAAAGATGGATGATGAGAAGATAGAAGAAGGGAAAGAGGAGGAGGAAGAAGCATGGAGGGAGGGAGAGAGGGAGAAAGGACAAAAGGAATATGATTTTAATATGGAAGAAGGAAAGAGGGAGGGCGGGAGGAAAGAAGGAAGGAAGGAAGGAAGGAAGGAAGGAAGGAAGGGGAAATATGGAAGATGAGAAGATAGAGGAAGGGGAGGAGGAGGAGGAAGAAGCATGAAGGGAGGGAGGGAGAGAGGGAGGGAGGAAGGAATATGATTTCAATATGGAAGAAAAGAAGGAGAGAGGGCGGAAGGAAAGAAGGCAGGCAGGCAGGCAGGGGAAATATGGAAGATGAGAAGATAGAAGAAGGGAAAGAGGAGGAGGAAAAAGCATGGAGGGAGGTAGAGACGGAGGAAGGACGGAAGGAATATGATTTTGATATGGAAGAAGAAGGAAAGAGGGAGGGAGGTAGGAAGGGAGAGATTTGAATAAATGAATAAGATAGAATTATGGGAAGTTTTGTGTGAATACAGAGTTGAAAGCTGCTGGCTGGGTATGATCCAAGCAGTATGCGATGGAAATCCAGTATATTTAAGAATAAGTAGAAATAAATACTTCAGCACTGAGCAGGGAATAAGTCAAGGATGTATGGTGTCCCTATAACTGTTTAAAGTCTTTAAGAGTAAACAATAACAACAACATACACATATCTGAATATCGAGGGTATCACCCCAAAGGCGGGTATTTTTTGGCCAGTTTTCAGAAAATTGACTTGTCCAGTTCTTAGCCCACCAGAGGCAGGAATTGCAAAAAGAATCATCCCTAAAAATGCAATTGATACAATTTCAAACAAAGGGGGAAAAAATATCACGAAACCGTCTTAAGTTTAGTTTAGTTTAGTTTATTAAATTTGTAAACCGCCCCCTCTCCCCGAAGGGACTCGGGGCGGTGTACAGACAATAAATATACAATAAAAACAACAAAGCAAAACACCAAACCCAGACAAACCAACTTAAACACACAGTCCGTACAATAACCAAACTAACAATAGTTAAAATAGTTCCAATTAAAACCAATTAAAACCCCAAAATTTAAAAATTTAAAATGCCATCCAGGAGGGTCAGGATTAGATTATACTGTATTTCTAATTTACAATTACAATTGTGCCAGGCCAGCAGAAGAGACAAAGACAAAGCAGAAGATGCCAAATAGATTCCAAAAGACAAAGCAGAAGATGCCAAATAGATTCACCAACGTGGCACAACTATCAACCCTTATTTACACATCCTCCAGATTTTACAGGTAGTCATTAAAGTTTTGCCTGCAGCCACTGAAAGGAAAAAGTCATCTAATTTGTTGTGGGTTCACTGAATCACTACACAACTGCAACTCTTAGCAATGGAAAATTTCTCCTTTCTGATCAAGGGGCACCACTTCCCTACCTTTGGGCTGACTTTGGGAATAGAACAGAACAGAACAGAACAGAACAGAATAGAATAGAATAGAACAGAATAACAGAGTTGGAAGGGACCTTGGAGGTCTTCTAGCCTAACCCCCTGCTTAGGCAGGAAACCCTACACCACTTCAGACAAATGGCTATCCAACCTCTTCTTTAAAACGTCCAGTGTTGGAGCATTTACAACTTCTGGAGGTAAGTTGTTCCATGGATTAATTGTTCTCACTGTCAGGAAGTTTCTCCTCAGTTCTAAGTTGCTTCTCTCTTTGATTAGTTTCCACCCATTGCTTCTTGTTCTACCCTCAGGTGCCTTGGAGAATAGTTTGACTCCCTCTTCTTTGTGGCAACCCCTGAGATATTGGAAGACTGCTATCATGTCTCCCCTAGTCCTTCTTTCTCTTAAGCTAGACATACCCAGTTCCTGCAACCGTTCTTCATATGTTTTAGTCTCCAGTCCCCTAATCCTCTTTCTTGCTCTTCTCTGCACTCTTTCTAGAGTCTCCACATCTTTTTTACATCGTGGCGACCAGAACTGAATGCAGTATTCCAAGTGTGGCCTTACCAAGGCATTATAAAGTGGTATTAACACTTCACGTGATCTTGATTCTCTCCCTCTATTTATGCAGCCTAGAACCGTGTTGGCTTTTTTGGCAGCTGCTGCACACATCTGGGGAAGGGGTAATATTTGTAAAATTTGTTAAAACCTTTAATAAAAAAAAAACTTGGGAAAAAAATTGGACGCATAGCAGCAGATTCATAGTTATGACGGTCGCAGTGCCCTGGGGGGTCACCTGATCCCCTTTTGCGACCTTCTGACAAACAAAGTAGATGGAGAAGTATGATTCATTTAACAACCCTGTTACTGACTTAACAACTGTGATGATTCGCTCAACGACTATGGCTTAAAAATGCTGTAAAATGGGGCATAATTCACTGAACCAATGTCTCACTTAACAACAGAAATTTGGGGCTCCGTTGCAGTCATCAGTTGTGACTACCTGTAACAGAACAACAGAGTAATAAGAGAAGAAGAGAGCTGGAAGGGACTTTGGAGGGCTTCTAGTCCAACCCTCTGCTCAAGCAGGAGAGCCTATGCTATATTCTCTAAAACAATGAAAATAGAAGTGCCAATCCCAGATAAAATTATAATTAAAAGAGGAAGATATGCCCTCATCTTTTCCTTCTTATGTCCACAGCAAGTATACTTTCTTCACCTAAGTTTGTTTTACAACTTAATGTGTGGTATGAATGGACCGAAGAGATCATTCCTTTTCGGTTCTTTTTGTTTTGTTTTGCTTTTAAGGCAAATTCATGTGCACTTAAGTTTGCCAGGATTTCAAATTTTTGTTATTTATTATTAATTTTTTATGCTATCCATCTCCCTATCCAAAGTGACTCTGGGTGGCTATACACTGCAATAAATAATATAATATAATATAATATAATATAATATAATATAATATAATATAATATAATATAATATAATAATATAATATAATATAATATAATAATATAATAGTATAGTATAGTATAGTATAGTATAGTATAGTATAGTATAGTATAGTATAGTATCATATCATATCGTATCATCATAACACAACACAACACAACACATCCTAGTGGACAACCATTTAAATAGGAGCCAGCCGTGTGCAGCAGCTGCCAAAAAAGCCAACACAGTTCTAGGCTGCATCAACAGAGGGAGAGAATCAAGATCACGTGAAGTGTTAATACCACTTTATAAGGCCTTGGTAAGGCCACACTTGGAATACGGCATTCAGTTCTGGTCGCCACGATGTAAAACAGATGTGGAGACTCTAGAAAGAGTGCAGAGAAGAGCAACAAAGATGATTAGGGGACTGGAGGCTAAAACATATGAAGAACGGTTGCAGGAACTGGGTATGTCTACTTTAATGAAAAGAAGGACCAGGGGAGACATGATAGCAGTCTTCCAATATCTCAGGGGTTGCAACAAAGAAAAAGGAGTCAAGCTATTCTCCAAGGCACCCGAGGGCAGGACAAGAAAGAATGGGTGGAAACTAACGGAGAGAAGCAACCTAGAACTGGGGAGAAATTTCCTGACAGTTAGAACAATTTATCAGTGGAACAACTTGCCTCCAGAAGTTGTGAATGCCTCAACTCTGGAAGTCTTTAAGAAGATGTTGGATAGCCATTTGTCTGAAATGGTATAGGGTTTCCTGCCTAGGCAGGGGGTTGGACTAGAAGACCTCCAAGGTCCCTTCCAACTCTACTATTGCATTGTATTGTATAACATAACACAGTGGTGAAATTCAAAAGTTTTTACTACTGGTTCTGTGGGCATGGCTTGGTGGGCGTGGCAGGGGAATCTAACCTAACCTAACCTAACCTAACCTAACCTAATCTAGTAATGTAATGTAATGTAATGTAATGTAATGTAATATAATTAATATAATTAATATAATATATAATGTAACACAACAGTACAATACAATACAAACAATACAATACAATACAATATAATATAATAAATATCTGATTACCTCCATCTTATGAGCCATTCCTGCATATAAAAAGAATATTAGGGGAAAGAAAGTATAATCCAGGATGAACTTGAAAAGCAATAATAAAAACAATCCAACAGCCAGTTTGGCCTAGTGATTAAGGCACCAGGTTAAAAACTTGGAGACAATGAGTTCAAATCCTGCCTTAGGCATCAAAGCCAACGGGGTGACTTGGGGCCAATCCTTTTCTTTAAGCCCAACCCACCTCGCAGGATCATTGTTTTAGGGAAAAATAGAAGGAGGCAGGAGTATTAGGTCTGAGTTATTTGTAAAAATAATAAAAGCAGGATACAAATAAAGAACAAACAAAAGCAGAATAATAAGGAAATGATGGATGATGAGAAGAAGAAGAAAACACCTGACACACACACACCCCTTACCCACGTAGAAATTTTTTTAAATGGGGGTTTCGCTCAACTCAGCTACCACTTATGGGGAGAAGAGCCGAACAGAGCATGATCGGTACATGGGGTGGATCACAATGGAAAGCCCATAATGTGTGAATCATTGAAATTATATAGAAAACAGGAAAAAAAAGGGGGTGGGAGGGTGGGAATTCGGTCTTTTTTAGCCTCCTGCAACTTTCTCCTCTACTTGCCTCTTCTGAATTCATTCCAGAGGTTGGTCATGCTGAGTCTTTGGGTGTCATGGAAATTTCACCCCAGGCATTTCTACGAACAAACAGGAAACCGGTTGCTGTTGAAGGGCATGACACGAAGCACCATAAAAGCACATTACCTGTCGGAAGAGAAGGAGCAGCAAACAGCACAAAGGAAGAAATGAAACGGAGGGCTGTGTGTTTTATTTTGCAATCCTGTTCCCCAACCACCGAATCTCCTTTGTGTTCGTGCACCCAAAGGTAAGGAAGGAAATGATAAATTCAATCCCTTCTGAGTTTGTGGGTTTTTTTGTGAAAGGTGGTCTTCGGTTGTTGTTTTTGTGGTCCCTGGAACACAATAACCTTAGAAAGAGTGAAAAGAATGTGAAGTGTTAGTACCACTTTATAAGGCCTTGCAGGAACTGGGTATGTCTAGTTTAAAAGAAAGAAGGACTAGGGGAGACATGATAGCAGTCTTCCAATATCTCAGGGGCTGCCCCAAAGAAGAGGGAGTCAAGCTATTCTCCAAAGCACCTGAGGGTAGAACAAGAAGCAATGGGTGGAAACTAATCAAGGAGAGAAGCAACTTAGAACTGAGGAGAAACTTCCTGACAGTTAGAACAACGAATCAGTGGAACAGAAGTTGCCTCCAGAAGTTGTGAATGCCCCAACACTGGAAGTCTTTAAGAAGAGGTTGGATAGCCATCTGTCTGAAACGGTATAGGGTTTCCTGCCTAGGCAGGGGGTTGGACTAGAAGACCTCCAAGGTCCCTTCCAACTCTACTATTGTATTGTATAACAAAGATGATTAGAGGTCTGGAGGCTAAAACATATGAAGAACAGTTGCAGGAACTGGGTATGTCTAGTTTAAAAGAAAGAAGGACTAGGGGAGACATGATAGCAGTCTTCCAATATCTCAGGGGCTGCCCCAAAGAAGAGGGAGTCAAGCTATTCTCCAAGGCACCTGAGTGTAGAATAAGAAGCAATGGGTGGAAACTAATCAAGGAGAGAAGCAACTTAGAACTGAGGAGAAACTTCCTGACAGTTAGAACAATGAATCAGTGGAACAGAAGTTGCCTCCAGAAGTTGTGAATGCCCCAACACTGGAAGTCTTTAAGAAGATGTTGGATAGCCATTTGTCTGAAACGGTATAGGGTTTCCTGCCTAGGCAGGGGGTTGGACTAGAAGACCTCCAAGGTCCCTTCCAACTCTACTATTGTATTGTATAACAAAGATGATTAGAGGTCTGGAGGCTAAAACATATGAAGAACAGTTGCAGGAACTGGGTAGGTCTAGTTTAATAGAAAGAAGGACTAGGGGAGACATGATAGCAGTCTTCCAATATCTCAGGGACTGCCACAAAGAAGAGGGAGTCAAGCTATTCTCCAAAGCACCTGAGGGTAGAACAAGAAGCAATGGGTGGAAACTAATCAAGGAGAGAAGCAACTTAGAACTGAGGAGAAACTTCCTGGCAGTGAGAAGAATGAATCAGTGGAACAGAAGTTGCCTCCAGAAGTTGTGAATGCCCCAACACTGGAAGTCTTTAAGAAGATGTTGGATAGCCATTTGTTGAAGTGATGTAGGGTTTCCTGCCTAAGCAGGGGGCTGGACTAGAAGACCTCCAAGGTCCCTTCCAACTCTGTTATTGTATTCTATTCTATTCTAGCAACAAA
The DNA here is from genome assembly GCF_964273705.1 of Natrix helvetica. Classification (NCBI taxonomy): domain Eukaryota; kingdom Metazoa; phylum Chordata; class Lepidosauria; order Squamata; family Natricidae; genus Natrix; species Natrix helvetica. The sequence continues at coordinate 172,960,181 of NC_138549.1, forward strand.
ATGATAAGTCTGGATCGTACAACAAATGACTTAGGGAACTAGGTATGTCTAGTCTAACAAAGAGAAGGACTAGGAGTAGATCTGTTCTGGTATCATTGCCACAATATAAATTGTCGAGACTCTAGAAAAAGGGCAGAGAAGAGCAACGAAAATGATCAGGGAGCTGGAAACAGATAAATAACAGTTGCTGGAATTGGGTATGTCTAGTTTGATGTAAAGAAGGACCAGGGCTGAGATGATAGCAGTCTTCCGAAATCTCAGGGGTTGCCACAAAGAAGAGGGAGTGCAGCTATTCTCCAAAGCACCTGAGGGTAGAACAAGAAGCAATGGGTGGAAACTAATCAAGGAGAGAAGCAACCTAGAACTGAGGAGGAATTTCCTGACAGTGAGAACAATCAATCAGTGGAACAGAAGTTGCCTCCAGAAGTTGTGGATGCCCCAACACTGGAAGTTTTTAAGAAGAGATTAGATAACATTTGTCTGAAGTGGTGTAGGGTTTCCTACCTAAGCAGGGCTTTGGATTAGAAGGTCCCTTCCAGCTTTATGATTCTTTGAAGAAGAAGAATGAAACCTTTCTGTATAAGAGAAGTATATCTGTAAATCCCACATCATTTGATTGGTTGAACATCACTCTCTCATTGTCTTTGTATGAATGGGAGGCCAGGTTAGTTAGAAATCTGATGGCTGCCAATCACATGTGAAACCACATTGGTGGCACACTTGAGAGTGTCTTGTGGGACTTTGTGTATTGTGTCAATCTAGAAAGAGAGTGTATATATGTTCAACATCCTTGGTGAAACCTAACCTTTGAATATTTTGCTGATCGGTCCTGGGGAAAACGAACAGGCTGAGTAATTAAAGTAATATAATTTATTAATGAAAGTCCATGAATGAATTCATTCTTTGCCCAACCCTTTCTGCTTAGGTTCAACATTGGCAATTTTAAGACCCGTGGATTTCAATTCCCAGACTTCCCCAAGTGGTTATGACTTAAAACATAGCCTTTATTTTTGTATCAGAAAGGGAAAAACACAGCTAGGTTGAAGACCCAGAGCTGTATATTTCTCTTAAAAAATGCATTTTAAAAAAATGAATCAACTTGGAGTTGATGAACTGCACAGAATTTCTCAGAAAACAAATGTGAGAAAACTTCTAATCTAATACCCTGAAGTTTAAAGTCCAGATTTGTCATTCTTAGTTCTTGATGAACTTAACTGGGTTTTGCAAACTTTGTCCGCCTTTAAGGTTCAGGTAACACAGTTGTCGGCCTGCAGTGGGAGGTCAAAAAAGTCAAAATGGCGGCCTACATCCTATTAAAGATGGCTGGCAGCTGCAGAGCTACAGATGTTCATTTTTATTACTTTTATTGGTAAGGTTGGTCTGGAAACGAAGCTTATCCCCATTGCTGATTTCCTGGTTCTCATTGTCGCTCGATTAAGTCTCAATCAGGAAACGTGGTCATTAAGTATCAATTAGGTATCAAGTAGCTAATGAATTATCAATGGCTGCTTAATTGTCTGCAGGGCATCAAAGGAATGCAAAGTAATTTTCATTACAATCCTCTCATCACGACGCTGGAGGGACTTAAACGGGTTCAAAAAATGTTAACCCTGCAGATTCATTTCAAAGATAATTAAGAAAGAAAAATTACAGCTATTTTTTTCTAAATACCTAGAACATTGAAGTGTCTACAGGGGCATAGAACTGAGGATTGCGTTTTAAAAAGACATTTTTATTATGGACTTCCTAGCTAAAATAGTACGCTTGCAAGTTGCAATAACATGCCAGTGGACTTCAACTACCAGAATTTTGAAAGACAAGTTAACGACAGCAACGAGGAAAATTTGGCTCAGCAGGTTGCAGACTGGGGACTGACACTTGATGATGGAAAAATATTGAGGAAAACCTGTGTCAAGTTTGTAAAAACTGGACTAGATTTGGAGAAAGAAGACAATAGGTTATAGTAGCTAAGAATTTGGAAAAGTCTGGAAAAGGAGAAATGACATTCAGCGGGCTGGGTAAGCCATAGTCTTGTCTATCTAGAGAACTTTATTTGTTCTTTCATCGATTTCTTATTTTAGAGGTTTAATTTGTTTGTTTGTTTTTTACTTTCAATGTATGTGTAACTCTTCAGATGCAGGTAAAATAAGTTAGGGATGTGGGGAGTTTGGGAGCAGTTCATGGGCAGGTGACACCTTGCAAGAACCTGAAATGTAGATGGTTCCTCCCCCCCCCCTTTTGATAGAAAAATGAGAGCGGAAGAATGATGGCAGAAGAATGGTGGGAGGGTTGTGGAAACACTGAGAATGAATGAATGAATGAATGAATGAATGAATGAGAAAGGAAGGAAGGAAGGATAACGGGGGAAGGAAGGACAATGTGGAGGAAGGAAGGAAGGAAGGAAGGAAAATGGAGGAAGGAAGGACAATGAGAAGTGGGAGGGAGGGAGGGAGGAAGGAAGGAAAATTGGGAAGGAAGATGAGAGGAGGGAGGGAGGAAGGAAGGATAATGAGAGGAGGGAGGGACGAAGGAAGGAAGGAAAATGGGGAAGGAAAATGGGGAAGGAAAATGAGAGGAGGACGGGAGGGAGGAAGAAATGAAGGAGACAAAAGAGAAAGCAGAAAGCGAGAAAAGGAAGGGGGAAGGACAGACTTGGAAGACTACCAGTTTCTACTGGTAGTAGGAGCAACCATTGAGGACAAATGTCCCAACTGAGGCCTTCTGATGCTCAAGACTCAAAGGAAGGGGAAGATGGAGCTGAGACCCTCACAAGGAAGAGGGAAGACGTTTGAAGAACAAAGGGCAACATCTGGAAGGGTGGAAACAAGGACGATGGAAAGGGATGGCCTGGTTGAATGGATGATGCTGGTATAACATTTAGCTCTATTTCCTTTCTTTTTTCTTTTCCTTTTTAATTTCTTTTCCTTACTCCTTCTTTGCATAATGTTGCTTACTTTTGAAAGAGAATAGCATGATAGGTCTACAATCACCTTGTACCCTTAATGCAGATGTGTATGGCTTGCCTTCCTCTCCCTCCCTTCCTTATCAAGATCTTCCTCCTTCCCTCCCTCCTTTTCCTCTTTTCTTTCCTTTCATCAAAACCTTCTCTCCCTTCCTCCTTCCTTCCTTCTTTTCTCCCCTCCCTCCTCCCTCCCTCCTCCCTCCCTTCCTCCTTCCTTCCTTTCTTTCTCCCTTCCTCCTTCCATCCCTCTCTCCCTCCCTTCTTCCTTCCTTTCTCCCTTCCTCCTTCCCACCCTCCTTCTCTCCCTCCCTCCGTTCTTTCCTTTCTCCCTTCCTCCTTCCCTCCCTCCCCCTTCCTTCCTCCTTCCTTCCTTTCTCCCCTCCTCCTTCCTTTCTTCTTTCCTTTTTCCCTTCCTCCTTCCCTCCCTCCTCCCTCCCTTCCACCTTCCTTCCTTTCTCTCTCTTCCATCCTTCCCTCCCTCCTTCCTTCCTTCCTCCCTCTCTCCCTGCCTTCCTTATTAAGATCTTCCTCCTTCCTTCCCTTCTTTTCCTTTTTCCTTTCATCAAAACCTTTCTTCATCAAGACCTTCCCTCCCTCCTCCCTTCCTCCTTCCCTCCCTCCCTCCTCTCTTCATCCCTCCCTCCCTCCTTCCTTCCTTCCTCCTTCCCTCCCTCCCTCCTCCCTTTCTTCCTCCCTCCCTTCCCTTTCCCCCCATTTTTTCCTCTTACAGTGGTGGGCTTCAGCCAGTTTGAGTTGTTAACTTTCTGAGCAGTTTGGTGAACTGGTTGTCGGAAGAAATCATTAGGACAGAGAACCAGTTTTTAATTTATTTGAATCCCACCACTGCTTACAACCTGCAATTCTCCCAGGTGCCCCACCATGTTTCAGACAACCTCAGCTCTCAACTAATGCAGATCAGTATGCTGGATAAGGTGTAGGTTACAGTAATTACACCGTCAACGGATGGAGCATCCTGTGTTAATAAGCATGGATATGACAGATGAGTTCTGACATATTTGGTTCACTGTGCCATAAGCGCAGAGATTGCTTTTACCCCAGGCAAGTTCCTCCTAATCAGGGAAAGCTCAGCTTTGTAATCTAGAAAGGATCTTGCAAGATTACTGATATACGATGCATTTAATAAATGGGCATTTTTAAAAATCAAAAATATCCTTTTTTACATCTTGTTTGTCCTCTGTTCCTCGTTCACTGTTTACTGCTACGTAAAAGCTTGAAGATTTTCTTGCAATGTTTGAAAGATTCCTTTAGCTGATCTTTTATTATGTTTGGAATTCAAGCCGTAAATAAATCTTCGATCGATCGATTCATAAATAAATAAATGCATTTAATAAGAAAGAAAGAAATGGCGCATAAATTCTGAATAGTGATTGATGAATTTTTTAACATAAATAAAATGTTAAGGAGTCTGATTTTTCTGGGAACATGTGGATAGTTTTTTTCAATTAGTAGATGTTGAGGCCTAGACATCTCTGAATTTTAGTCAAATATTCCTCTTTTAAGGAACTCTCTCTTTATTTCATGGCTGGTTCCTATTGCAACAAGACAAACCTTCTTTATTGCTTTAAAATTTTTAATGTGTTTACTTTTAAATTTTTAATATGATTTTATAGCCTGTTTTTAAGTTTTGAGTGCCCAGAGTTGATCAGAAGACCTGCTGCTATACAAATGTTCAAAATAAAATAGAATAAGTTTTACATTAAATTAAATTCAAAATAAATTTGAAAGAAAATAAATTCAAAAGAAATTTAGAAGAAAATTAAATATGCTCGTGTCTGAGGCTTAGAACATATTAAAGGCCCCATTACTTGGTTTTACTATTAGCTGATTAATCATCACGTCTACTATTGATTTTGTGGATGTTTTTATTGTTTTAATGTCTTTTAAATTGTTTTGTTCTATAGTTTTAGAACTGCGATCTGCCCAGAGTCACCGGGCTGAGCTGGGCAGCTATGGAAATTGAATAAATAAATAAACAGAATTTGAAATAAAATGTAGATTAAAAAAATAAATGTAAAATAAATGTAAAATAAAATAAAACATAGTTGCGCCCTGAGTTCATAATGTGTTAAGAGCCTCATTAATTGGCTTTATTTTTATTCGGTTAAACATCCTAGCTGTTGTTTAGACTTATTGATGTTTGTAGACGTTTTTATTGTTTTAATGTCTTTTAAATTGTTTTCATTGTTCACTTGGTTGAGTTGGGCAGCTATGGAAACTGAATAAACAAATGAATATTAAAATAAATTTAAATTTTATAACAAATAAATAATAAAACAATAAAAAAGCAATAAAGCAATAAAACATAATAATATAATAATATAATAATATAATAATATAATAATATAATAATATAATAATATAATAATATAATAATATAATAATACAATAATACAATAATACAATAATACAATAATACAATAATACAATAATACAATAATACAATAATACAATAATACAATAATACAATAATAATAAAATAAACAATAAAACAATAATACAATAATACAATAATAATAAAATAAACAATAAAACAATAATACAATAATAAAACAAACAAACAAAATAACAATAAAACAATGAAACAAAATAACAATAAAAGAAAGAATAAAAGAATAAAAGAATAAAAGAATAAAAGAATAAAAGAATAAAAGAATAAAAGAATAAAAGAATAAAAGAATAAAAGAATAAAAGAATAAAAGAATAAAAGAATAAAAGAATAAAAGAATAAAAGAATAAAAGAATAAAAGAATAAAAGAATAAAAGAATAAAAGAATAAGACAATTAATGGAATGGAATGGAATGGAATAGAACGGAACAGGACAGGATAGGACAGAACAGAACAGGAATAGGAGTAGGCGTAGGCGTAGGCGTAGACGTAGGAATAGAATAGAATAGAATTTAAAAACTCTTCAACTACCAATCTCTTTCTTGCGTTCCAGGGAGGCTCACCAAATAGGGTAGCCAACCGTTACTGAGTGGGCGGGGAGAATAATGCAGAATATGTGCCCAATCAGATTTGAAACTCTCCCCGTACTTTTGTGGCCTCCCACTTCCTAGATAAGGCAACTTGCATTTCCTCCTTCCTCCAGGGTTCAGTCTTCGCCGATGATCTGATCGTTGCTTATTGTTGACCTCCTGGCCATTCCTGCTTTCCTCTCCAGATGACGCCTTCCACCACCAACAATGGTGGGAAGAACTGGCTTGAAGACAAACTGGGGAGTGTTTCAAGGACTGTCTAACCTGAGAATGGTGACACCAAAAGCTCAATCTCAGGTCCGTCAGCCCATGAGACGTTCCTTCAAGAACATCGGAGAACGTTAGACGCACCTGGGATCTTCTGTGGAGATGTAGGTGGACCATGGACGGTTCTCATCTTCCCTCACCAGGTGAGTGTCTGCACAAACCAAGATCTATCACCTCTGTGGGCTCCTTCTGTCAGCATTCTGAGTAACACCCATTGAAAGCAGAACTCTGAGGCAGGTAGACTCCTCATAGAACATAAATAGAATAAATAGAATAGAATAACAGACTTGGAAGGGACCTTGGAGGTCTTCTAGTCCAACCTCTTGCTTAGGCAGGAAACCCTACACCACTCCAGACAAATGGTCATCTAATCGCTTCTTTAAAACTTCCCATATTGGGGCATTCACAACTTCTGGAGGCAAGTTGCTCCACTGGTTAATTGTCCACACTGTTTCTCCTTAGTTCTAGGTTGCTTCTCTCCTTGGTTAATTTCCATCGGTTGCTTCTTGTCCTGCCTTTAGGTGTTTTGGAGAAGGGAACAGAATAACAGAGGTGGAAGGGGACCTTGGACCTCCAACTCCCTCCTCAATCAGGAGACTCTATACCACTTCAGAGAAATGACTGTCCAATCTCTTCTTAAAGACTCCCAGTGTTGGAGCATTTACAACTTCTGGAGGCAAGTTGTTCCACGGATTAATTGTTCTGACTGTCAGGAAATTTCTCCTCAGTTCTAAGTTGCTTCTCTCCTTGATTAGTTTCCACCCATTGCTTCTTGTCCTTCCCTTCAGGTGCTTTGGAAGATAGCATGACTCCCTCTTCTTTGTGGCAACCCCTGAGATATTGGAACACTGCTATCATGTCTCCCCTGGTCCTTCTTTTCATTAAACTAGACGTATCCAATTCCAGCAACCGTTCTTCGTATGTTTCAGCCTCCAGTCTCCTAACCAACTTGGTTCCTCTTCTCTGTGCTCCTTCTAGAGTCTCAACATCTTTATTTTACATCGTGGCCACCAAAACTGGATTAAATGAATGATTGTAACTTCAGGTCTAACCTGTATCTTGTGGGGATCTTCGTGATTTTAAACGGTCATATTTGACTGATTTTAAGTCAAGGACAACGTGCATAACACTTACATTGCGAAGTGAGAAATTTGTTACTGGAGTTTCCCCCCCTCCCCATTTTACGACTTTTCTTGCCATGTTTGTTAAGTGAATCACTGCCATTGTTAAATGAGTAACGGGGTTTTAAAAGTGAATCTGGCTTCCCCATTGACTTTGCTTGTCATAATGGTCGCAAGTGTGTCAACTGGTCCCAAGACACTTTTTTTCAGTGCCGTTGTAACTTTGGTGACAAAGTGAACTGTTCTTCTTTCTATCTCTCTCTCTTTCTCTCTCCCTATCACTCTCTTTCTTTCTCTCTTTCTTTCTCTCTCTTTCTCTTTCTCTCTCTCTCTCTTTCTCTCTCTCTCTCTCTCTCTCTCTCTCTCTCTCTCTCTCTCTCTCTCTCTCTTTCAAGTACTGAGTACATATGCATGTTTATACTTTTCAGAGGTCAATCCTTGTTTTATTGATTGCATGTAATATTCTAATTTTCTGAGATGGTGGATTTGGGGTTTTCATGAGCTGTAAGCCATAATCATCACAATTATGACAAATCACGGCTTGAACTATCTTGCTTTGCATGTAATGAGTCTTATCTCATACCCGAGTCCCTTTGGGGAGAGGGGGCGGTCTATAAATTTAATAAAATTAAATTAAAAATTAGAATTAGCTTCACCTTTTAAGTTGCATTACTGAAATAAATGAACTTTTGCACGATATTCTAATTTTCCGAGCTTCACCTGTATATATGACAATCCTCCTTAACTTCTAGTTTTGGACTTTATTAGATTCTTTCATGAATCTTTGTTTCTTTCCTCCAACCATCTATACCAGTGATGGCGAACCTTTTTTGGCTCGCGTGCCACAAGTGGGGGGAGCGCAGGGGGGTCGAGTGCGGGTGTGCCGTACCCATAATGCAATGCGGGACCCCCCAGTGTGCATGCGCGCACAACACGCAAACCCCCCCCCCATTTTTACATGCTTTTTTTTATCGGAGCCTGGAGAGGGCGAAAGGAGCCTCCCCCGACCCCCCGGAGTCCCTCCGGAGGCTTCACGGACCATCCGGAGGCTTCCCTGAAGCCTTCGGAGCGCTTAAAAACACCCTCCGAGCAAACCGGAAGTGACTTCCGGGTTGCTCGGAGGGTGGTTTTAAGCGCTCCGAAGGCATCAGGGAAGCCTCAGACGGTCCCTGAAGCCTTCGGAACGCTTAAAACGACTCTCCGAGCAACCCGGAAGTAACTTCCGGTTTGCTCGGAGGGTGGTTTTAAGCGTTCCGAAGGCTTCAGGGACGGTCCCTGAAGCCTCCGGGGGGCGGGGGAGGCTCTTTTCGCCCTCCCCAGGTTCCTATAAAGCCTCTGGAGCCTGGGGAGGGCGAAAAATGGCTTTTAAAAAGGTGAACTCAGCTGGCCAGCGCGCACATGTGCGCTGGCCAGCTGACAGGGCAGCGCCTCGCGTGCCCTGACAAATGGCTCCATGTGCCACTTGTGGCACGCGTGCCATAGGTTCGCCATCACTGATCTATACCAATTTCCCCATGTCCAATAATATTCTGTCTCTTCCTTTCCCTGAATTTCTTTTGTTAACTTGTCCATTTCTGCAGAGTCCAGAACCTTTCTTATTATTTCATTCTCGTTCGGTATCAGTTTATTTTTCCATTTCTGAGCAAAAGCAATCCTCGCCGCCGTATTTATGTGTAGAATTAAATACCAAGTCTCTTCTTTATATTTGGTTGTCATTATTCCTAATGGGAACACCTCTGGTTTCCAATCAATTTGGACTCCTGTTATCGACTCCAACCAATTTTTAATCTTTTTCCAATACTTTTTGGGCGCCTCACACGCCCGCCATATGTAGTAATATGTTTTTGTGTGCTTTTTCGCATTTCCAACATTTTGGTGATATACTTGATGAGATTTTTGCTAGCCTTGCTGGTGGTAGGTGCCGTCTGTAAAACATTTTATACTGGTTTTCCTTGTATGCAACTGAGAGTGTCATTTTTAAAATTGGCCCCCACTCTCAAACTCACTCTTAATAGCCCACACCTTTCTCAAAGGGCCATTAGGGACCCTGGGCTAGTTTACTCTACATAACAAAGATAGGATTAGCTTTCTACAGAAACTCACCACATGGCATCTGGGAACTCAACCAAACCTGGACTCAAAATACAGCTTGGAGAGTTGCCTCTGCGTGGCCCCATGGGAGTCGGATAACCAATCAGAATACATTTCTTACACAGGAACAGGAAACAGGTGGGGCCAAACAGAGAGTACAAAACCAGGGACTTTCAGCATCTCTGTCTCTTTTTCTTCTTCACCCAACATCTGGAAGCATCTGATCACCTTTTCCCCCAGGACCTCAAGCCACGTGGTCCTGTCCACCATTAAAACCATCTTTCCAAGCAGCCTCCATGTCTCCAGTGTCTTTTTCCCCACTTGGAGCCGAACCCAGAAGGACATTTCTTTCAACAGTTGTGTTGAAGAAGTAAACAATTTTGCGTCCCTTTGGGTCACCCTCGCACCCAAGAGACGAGGCCGCGTTACTCCGTTTCCCAGCTGGCGAGGAGAAGACCGATGACGTTCTCCAGCAGCGGAAAAGACAAGGCGCTCACTCAGTGGGACCACCTTAATTGGCAAACCCCACGGTCCCACGGGATCCCCATGGATGTTTTTGGCCACCCACTCCTAAATGCGTCAACCAGGAGAAGGGCGGAAATGTTACCCTGAAGATGCCTTAGAGGTTTTTATTTCGCAGTATTTATTTCTTCTGAAGACGGTCCTTAGCGCCTCGCTGTCATGGCTTCCATGGATTAAAAAGTGGCCTTTGATATGCCTAAATAGACATGTGTTTCTAATTAATCCCTGGGGGATCCTGGTAGATCCTCTGCTTTCCTGTCCAAAGACAGGAGGTGAACAGAAGGGGCTGGAAGCCAGATTTTGCCCATGGAAAAACAACAGGAAATGTGGCTTTTCGGGGTGCCGAACATTCGAAGCGAAGCTTGTTTCTGTCTTGGTTGGCTGGTCTCAGAAACTCAAAAGCAATCAATCCTAGCTTCTGAAAGATTTCTTTTAGGTTTTTTCCCCCCAACCTGGGTTTAAAACTTTGGTCTGTTAAGGAATACAGGCAGTCCTTGACTTACGACCACAATTGAGCCCAATATGTCCACCGTATTGCTAAGTGAAACAGCGGTTAAGCACGTTTTACCCCATTTTATCCCTTTCCTTGCCACAGTTATTAAGTAAATCCCAGCAGTTGTTAAGCTAGTAACCTGGTTGTCAAGTGAATCTGGTGTCCCCCCCCCCCCCGTTGACTTTGCTTGTCAGAAGGGGATCGCGTGACCCCAGAACAATGCCGCTGTCATAAATAGGAACTAGTTGCCAAGCCCCAGAATTTGGATCATGTGGCCATGGGGAGGCTGCTATAGTCGTAAGCACGAAAAATGTCCTACGTCACTTTTTTCAGTGCCGTTGTAACTTTGAATGGTCGTTAAACGAAGTGTTGTAAGTGGAGGACTTCCTGTATAAGCCAAGTTCCATCTGTGGACTTACAGTGTCAGCCTCTACTTTGCATGCTTGCTATCGGCTGCCGTAGTAACGGGGAGGATGAGGGCTCATGGTATTTGTGGGGGGGGGGGAATAGGTGCTGGAAGAGATATTGCTTAGGGAATTTTGTTCTCACCATCTTCTGTGCATGCTGATGGCTCGGGTTTGGGTTTGGTCAAGGTCAACCGTCTCTCCATACCAACTGAATGAGGCCACTTGAAGATGCGCCCCACATGACACCTTTGGGAGTAGCAGATTGGACATTGGTTTGTGGTAACTGGGGGGGAAGGTTTTGGGTAAACATTTGACATGTACAAGTTTGCGCATTTTTGCTTCAGATCTTGCTTCGCTTTCACTGTCTTCATTTCATGCCTTGTAGAAGTACCTTTTCTCTCCCAGATGAACTAGTGATTCAGAAAATTTTGGATTGTGCAAAAACGGACAAGTTAACACTAAAATTAAGAAGAGTCTGAACATTGTGAAATTTGAGATAATTGGCACAAATGGTTGCAAAACAGGAATAAAATTAACTCAGCCAAGAAAAAAGAGAGAAATGTACAGAACTGTAGATCAGTGTTTCTCAAACTTGGCGACTTTAAGTCCTGTGGACTTCAACTCCCAGAATCCCCCAGCCAGCATAGCTGGCTGGGGAATTCTGGGAGTTGATGTCCACAGGACTTAAAGTCGCCAAGTTTGAGAAACACTGCTGTAGATGAATGTATATCAATATAGAAGTGAAATAAGATTGATATGTACAGGTATGATGACATAACAAAGTTGATGTGATGATTGTAAGACGTTATGGAAGAGAAAAACAATAAAAAATCTGCTGCAAAAAAGTACCTTTTCTTTAATTAAATGGAGTTGGGGGGTTTTCTTTCTTGGATGTTGAATGAGGCATGCTTGACCTACAGAGTTTGATGGGATCTACAGGCCAGCTTCTCTGCTTTTTACATTCTCTATTGCTTAATTTTATTTGATTTTACTTGGTTTAATCAGTTATATATGTTTGGTAGACTTCATGGCAATGGCCAACCTATGGCAGGCATGTCACAGGGGGAACGCAGAGCCATATGTGAGGGCACACGAAGTGTTGCCCTTTGGCAGCTCCACCCTGGCCAGCTGATTTTTGGCCTTCTGGAGGATAGGGAAGACTGTTTTCGCCCTCCCCAGGCTTCAGGAAGGACTCTGGAGCGGTGGATGGTGAAAAACAGGCCAAACAGGCCTACCGAAACTTTGGAAATAAACTTCCGGTAGGCCTGGAAGTCTACCGGAAGTCCGGAGGCTTTAGTGAGGCCGGTGCACATGCGTGGAGGGGAGGGGGGGAAGTTGTGCATGCATGCGCCCAGGGGAGGGCATTGCGTTATGGGTGCGTGCCCGCACCCTTTTAGAACCCGAGCAGAAAAACGTTTGCCATCACTGTTATAGGGCGTAGATATTATTATATTATATTATCACACAGATAATCCCTCGATTTATGACCATAATGGAGCCCAACATTTCAGTGGTTGAGACAGTTAAGTGAGTTTTGCCCATTTTACAACTTTTCCCGACACAGTTGTTAAGTGAATTGTTGCCGTTGTTAAGTTAATAACCCCGGTTATTAAGTGAATCAGGCTTCCCCATTGACTTTGCTTGTCGAGTTACTGACCCCCTGGACACTGCAACGGTCATAAATATGAGACAGTTGGGAAGCATTTAAATTTGGATTCCATAACTCTGGGGATGCTGCGTGAAAAACAGTCATAAGTCACTTTTTTTCAGTGCCGTTGTAAGTTTCAACAGTCACTAAATGAGCTGTTGTAAGTTGAGAATTACCTGTATAACAAGACCTGATTGTGTTTAATATTTGGAGAATAGACCAGGCTGTTTCGGGGACAGTCAACTGCAAGGAAAAATGAAAATACAATACAATACAATACAATACAATACAATACAATACAATACAATACAATAATACAATACAATACAATTCAATACAATACAATACAATACAATACAATACAATAGCAGAGTTGGAAGGGACCTTGGAGGTCTTCTAGTCCAACCCCCTGCCTAGGCAGGAAACCCTACATCACTTCAGACAAATGGCTATCCAACATCTTCTTAAAGACCTCCAGTGTTGGGGCATTCACAACTTCTGGAGGCAACTTCTGTTCCACTGATTAATTGTTCTAACTGTTAGGAAATTCCTCCTCAGTTCTAAGTTGCTTCTCTCCTTGATTAGTTTCCACCCATTGCTTCTTGTTCTACCCTCAGGTGCCTTGGAAAATAGTTTGACTCCCTCTTCTTTGTGGCAACTCCTGAGTTATTGGAACACTGCCATCATGTCTCCCCTAGTCCTTCTTTCTATTAAACTAGACCTACCCAGTTCCTGCAATCTCTTCCTATTACGATTGCAGCAAAATCTGCAGGCATCTGCTTTCGGACAACTCATGGAAAAAATTAGTACGTGGTCGAAAGCAGATTTCAACGTTTCCAGATTTCATCAAAAGTGCGAAGTCTGATGACTATCAGCCCCACCAACCTGTTTAACTTCCCTTCGAGTCAAATGAGAAGCAAGCCAACCTGCACAACACACAATAAACCGGTTACTGATTTAAATCCATTTGGGGGGCTGCTACTATATATTTACCCCTTCGAGAAGGCCACAGACTGGATCCTACTATAAACATGAAGCCATCATCAATCTTAACGAAGGTGAATTCACTTTAATAATTTTTAAAATTATTTTTAAAACACAAATAACACAAACGGTACATATACAATGGAATACAAAAAAAGAAAGACAAAAGAGAAAGGGAGAAAAACAGATATTGCAGTGCACTTCCCAGCCCCCGGAGACCTCCCCCGCCTTATATTTCTTAGATATACAATATATTCCAATTGTGCCCTTACACCCTCCAAAACAACATCTATTCTTGAGTAGGTTTATTCGCTTTGCCTTCCACCAACACTGATTGTTGGTACATGACATGATAGCAATGTTCCAATATCTCAGGGGTTGCCACAAAGAAGAGGGTGGTCAAACTATTCTCCAAAGCACCTGAGGGCAGAACAAGAAGCAATGGGTGGAAACTAATCAAGGAGAGAAGCAACTTAGAACTGAGGAGAAACTTCCTGACAGTGAGAACAATTAATCAGTGGAACAGAAGTTGCCTCCAGAAGTTGTGAAAGCCCCAACACTGGAAGTCTTTAAGAAGATGATGGACAACCTTTTGTCTGAAGTGGTGTAGGGTTTCCTGCTTGGGCAGGAGGTTGGAGTAGAAGACCTCCAAGGTCACTTCCAATTCTGTTGTTCTATTCTATTTTATAAAATCCCCCCCGACTTCCGGTTTGCTCGGAGGGTCATTTTAAGCGTTCCGAAGGCTTCAGGGAAGCCTCCGGACGGTCCCTGAAGCCTCTGGAGGGCCTCCGGGGGGGCGGGGAAGGCTCTTTTCACCCTCCCCAGGCTCCTATAAAGCCTCTGGAGCCTGGGGAGGGTGAAAAAAGCATGTAAAAATGGGGAAGTCTCGCCTATTGTGCGCGCATGCGCACTGGGGAGGTCGTGCATTGCATTATGGGTGCGGCATGCCCGCACACGACCCCCCTGCGCTCCCCCCACTTGTGGCACATGAGCCAAAAAAGGTTCACCATCGCTGGTCTAACCAGTGAGTTTCCGCAAATGTATTTTCTGATTATTACTTTGCTTGTTTGTTTGTCTTTTATCCCATTTTTAAATCATTCAAGGGGGTGAACATGTGTAATATTCCTTCCTTCTCCTATTTTCCTCCCAACAACAATCCTATGAGGTAGGTTGGGCTGAGAGAGAGGGATTGGCTGAAAGTCACCCAGCCGACTTTCATGCCTAAGTCAGCACTAGAACTCACCATCTCCTGGTGATTGGCCCAAAGTCACCAAGCCAGCTTTCATACCTCAGGCGGTACTAGAACTCACTGTCTCCTGGTGATTGGCCCAAAGTCACCCAATTGGCTTTCATGCCTAAGGCGGGATTAGAACTCCCACTCTCCTGCTGATTGGTCCAAAGTCACCCAATTGGCTTTCATGCCTAAGGCGGGATTAGAACTCCCACTCTCCTGGTGATTGGTCCAAAGTCACCCAGCCAGCTTTCATACCTCAGGCGGTACTAAAACTCACTGTCTCCTGGTGATTGGCCCAAAGTCACTGGCTTTCAAGCTTAAGGCAAGACTAGAACTCACCATCTCTTGGTGATTGGCCCAAAGTCACCCAGTTGGATGGCTCACGGCTCTCATAATAAATCATGGCTCTCTTAATAAATGGGAACTTTGAGCAATACTTTGCCTTGGACTCTGATTTATTTTTGGATGCTGTTTGGAACCCTGACATGTCGACTTCAACTCCCAGCGGTCTGCAGCCAGCTACAGTCCACCCATCCTAGAGTTGAAAAGCTTGGGAAACACTGCATTAAAATACGCAACCTGATGGAATCCATGCCTTCGTGTCTGCAAGAAACTACTGTTCCAATTTCTACTTTAAATCTTTCTATTCAATGGTAATTTTAGTTGTGGAAAACAAGCTGTCTGAATCTCGAGCCGAGAGAGGCAAAATTGCTTTCAAAAGCTTTCAATCTGGGATTCTGAAGTGAAGCCTTAAACTGCCAGTGCTCCTGAAATGAATCACAAAGCAAATGGAGAAAAAAAAATCATCTTTTTTTTTATTTTAAAGTCAGAAGCCTGGCACACAATCGAGATGGTAGGAGGGATTTCCATCCCGAGACTCTTGAGAATGAAGCCAATTACATTGTCAAAAATAAAAGCTTGTTCTACTCTCTGATTGAAAATTACCTGAAATTTTGCAATGGTCTGAATTTCTTCTCAACAACATCATTAGCATAACCTTGGATAAACAGCGCACCTGGTTATCTGAATAAAATATTAAGCTGCACTGCAGTGGCTGCATTTTTAAATTAAAGTATCTGATAACCCAGTGTTGGCGAAGCAAACATTGAAGCATTTGTTGGACAGGGAGCCATTGAGAGGGGCCTTTCTTCCCCCTACTCCCATGCCCATCATCCCTGCCCTCTCCCTTCCCCCTCCCATTCACTCCTCTTTCCTGCCCTGGCACTTTGCCCCAAATCCCTCAGGCGCTTCCCCATTGGTCCACTGGAGGGTGAACATCACGGCTGGCTTTCCAGAGGAAGGTGCGAAGGAACTGATATTTGCCGCTCTAGGACACCACACTCACTCTCCTTAACAGCCCAGGCATTCCAGAGTTATGCTGGAACACACACACACAGTATTTGTTTCCAGAGGGTAAGTCATCTGTGTACCAAGTTTGCTACATACATATATACATATATGCATATATGCATATATGCATATATACATATGCATACATGCATACATACATACATAAATACATACAGTATATGCTATCCAGAGTTGCTTTGGTGGTGAGATGGACAATATAAATTTAATAAATAAATACATTTGCACAATGCATTTGAATTCTCGGGACACAATTTCTGGATTTCTGCAAAACGGGCAGTCCCCGACTTACGACCACAATTGAGCCCCACCTTTCTGTTGCTAAGCAAAACAGCTGTTAAGTGAGCTGAAGAAGCTTCTTGGAAGAGAAGTGAAATGTCTTCAAAAAAAACCAGAAAGTCCATTTGCCTCTTGAAAAAAAGCACCTTAGGAACCGTTGTTAAGTGAATTTTCCTCCCTTTTATGACCTTTCTTACCGCAGTTATTAAGTGCATCACTGCTGTTAGTAAGTTAGCAGCATGGTTGTTAAGTGAATCTGGCTTCCCTGTCAACTTTGCTTGCCAGGAATTCCCAAAATGTGATCACATGACCCTGGGATACGTCATCCATCATAAATATGAGTCAGTTGTCAAGCATCTGACCACGGGAATTTTGCAATGGTCGTAAAATGCTTTTTTCAGTGTCATGGTAACTTTGAATGGTCACTAAACAAACAGCTGTAGGTCAAGGACTATCTGTACTTTGCCTCATCAGTTAATCAACTGGGTTAGTTTCACACAACATCAAATTTGCAGATGACACCAAGCTGGCAGGAATAGCCAACACTCCAGAAGATAGGCTTAAGATACAGAAGGATCTTGACAAACTTGAACATTGGGCACTATCTAATAAAATGAAATTCAATGGTGAAAAGAGTAAGGTTCTACATTTAGGCAAGAAAAACGAAATGCACAGGTACAGTATAGGTGGTACCTTGCTCAACAGTAATAACTGTGAAAGGGATCTTGGAGTCCTAGTGGAGAACCGTTTAAATAGGAGCCAGCCATGTGCAGCAGCTGCCAAAAAAGCCAACACAGTTCTAGGCTGCATAAACAGAGGGATAGAATCAAGATCACGTGAAGGGTTAATACCACTTTATAAGGCCTTGGGAAGGCCACACTTGGAATATTTGCATTCAGTTTTGGTCGCCATGATGTAGAAAAGATGTGGAGACTCTAGAAAGAGGGCAGAGAAGAGCAACAAAGATGATTAGGGGACTGGAGACTAAAACATATGAAGAATGGTTGCAGGAACTGGGTATGTCTAGTTTAATGAAAAGAAGGACTAGGGGAGACATGATAGCAGTCTTCCAATATCTCAGGGGTTGCCACAAAGAAGAGGGAGTCAAACTATTCTCCAAAGCATCTGAAGACAAGATAAGGAGAAACGGAGGGAAACTAATCAAGGAGAGAAGCAACCTAGAACTAAGGAGACATTTCCTGACAGTGAGAACAATTAACCAGTGGAACAACTTGCCTCCAGAAGTTGTGAATGCTCCTACACTGGAAGTTTTAAAGAAGAGATTGGATAGCCATTTGTCTGAAGTGGTGTAGGCTTTCCTGCCTTAGCAGGGAGTTGGACTAAAAGACCTCCAAGGTCCCTTCCAACTGTTATTCTATTCTATTCTATTCTATTCTATTCTATTCTACATGCTAAATCAGAAAAAACCCAAAAGGAACAATACTGGACAAAGTTTACATGTTGTATAGAAACATCTCTCAGGTCTTTAACTGATCTGGTGAAACATGGGTCTGACCCAGTGCTAGCACACACCTATGACACGTGTGTCAAAAGGGCCACACCATGATATTTTGAGGGGCATTCTCAAAAGCCTATCCCTTTCTCTCCAAACCCTTTAAAACAGAGGTCTCCCACTGTGGCAACTTTATTTTATTTATTTTTGGGAGCGGGGGGAAACCTTTATTAAAAATTTAAAACATTAAAATACCATTACCTTTAAAAATATGTTTGTATAAGTTACAATCCTTTTTGACAATACTAACATAACCACTTCCTATTCAAATACATTCTTATACATTCCTAATTATTCCCATATCTATACATCCATGTTTCTAAGCTGTACATTTCATGTTCCTATTATTTATCCATTGATACCAGTTTTCCCAAACTGCATAATATTCTCAGACTTCCTTGTCCCTTGGCTCCAATGTGAGTTTATCCATCTCTGCGCGATCAAGAATCGTTTGGATTATCAACCAGCGTTGCTGGCTGGGGAATTCTGGGAGTTGAAGTCCACCTGGCTTAAAGTTGCCAAGGTTGGAGCCCCCTGCTCTGAAAAGGACATTGTTCTAGGTGTTTTTGTATTGATGTCACCTTTCTTCCCCCCATAGTTGGATTGTATTTTTAAAATAAAATAAAATAAATGAATGTATAAACATTTTATTTCAAGGGGTGGGGCAGGGACACTCCAACACACTCAAGGTAGGCATTTTCTAAATTTTTGAACCCAAACCTTTCACTATCCATGGTCTGAAGACAACCACGTTCTTCACTAGGATCCAGGCAAGTTTCAGCACCAAGAACAGCTCCCGCACCGTCCATTCCCCTACTTCTTCTCGTTTCACAGTAGGCGCCAATTGTGTTGGGTTTCTTTTGCAGCGGTCTTCCCAAGAGAAGTAAGTAACCATGTTTGTCTGTCTTCCCCCATCCTGGTTAAGTAGTTCATTCCAAAGCCAGCAGCTGCTTTTATCCTGACGGCTAAGTTTGGTTAGTCGTAACTTTGGAAGCTCCTCTTTGTTCGCCCTGATAAATAAATAAAAAATGCCAAGACCCTAGAACAGGGATGGCTAACCTTTTCTGGACCGAGTACCCAAAGCGCGCCCAAACCCCCAAAATGCAATGCATACCCGTGCCCCGTGTATGTGCATGCACCCCGCCCTGTGTACGCATGCACACCAGAGCTTAACTGCGGCGACGGTTCACATGCCATCAGAGAGGGTGTTGCATGCCACCTCTGGATGCTTGCCATAGGTTTGCCATCATGACCCTAGAAAGAGTGCAGAGAAAACTAAGAAAGATAAGAGAGAGTCTGGAGACTAAATTGTAGGATGAACGGCTAAGGCAGGGGTGTCAAACTCAAGGCCCGCAGGCCAGATCTGTGGGCATGTATGCACTCTGCAAGCATTTCCAGAGCATCATAAACGGATGTGATGCTGTCCGGACAGATGGGCGGAGCCTGCTACCAAGCACCCCTGCAAAAGTAAGTAGAACAGCGGAGTGGGGGGGGAGGGGAATCCGTCATGCCACGCAATTTAGATTAGCTAGAAAGCAGGGAATCCGGCGATTCTAGCTAATATTAACCGCGCATCCCAGCTGATCGTCAGAAATACCAGTTCGCCCGAACCGGTAGCATTTTTTTTTTACTACTGATTCAGGCAAACCGGTCTGAACCAGTAGCATTTCATTCCTGGATGTGGCCCAAGGGGCCACCCAAGAAACAGCAAAGGATTGACCCATGGGTCCTCGGCCTGTCCAAGGCCAACTGGTGGTTGATCTACAACCTGGTGGTGGCTGTCTGGGTGGGACCATGGCCAGCCTTAGAGCCGCGCTCGGCCCCGCCCCTTGGGCATGCAGACAGGAGGCAGTGAGCACGCTGGGTCTGACGTCCCAGGGGACTGTGTTCTTAGCACCTCCCTTTCACCCAGGATGCAAGTGAAAAAGTGAAAGAAACTTGGCCATGCCCATCCAGTCCCATGACCGCCCCATCAAGCCACGCCCACAGAACCGGTGGCAAAACAAATTAGATTTCACCACTGCCAGGACGCCTTCCCTCGCATGCTCGCCAATGGTTTCAGGCCACAGCTGCCCTATTGCCTGACCTTATCCTGTGAAACGAGCCTCCCACTCATTGCCCCACCCACCAGGGAGCCCTGGATTCCCTCCCCAACTCCGCCCAGCCCCCACAGCAGACAGTCGAGCTGGCCACCCCCTCTGCCCACGAGCCATGTTCAGTTGTCTGCGACCACCCCAACCACACCACTCCCACTTCCCTCCCCCCCCCCCGAAGATAACCACAATGCTGATCCAGTCCTCAATGAAGTTGAGTTTGACATCTCTGGGCTAAGGAGACTGGGTATATCTACTCTAAGGAAGAGAAAGGAGTAGGGGAGACATGATAGCAGCCTTCCAATATCTCAGGGGTTGCCACAAAGTGGGAGTCAAACTGTTCTCCAAAGCACCTGAGGGTAGAACAAGAAGCAATGGGTGGAAACTAATCAAGGAGAGAAGCAACTTAGAACTGAGGAGAAATGTCTTGACAGTTAGAACAATTAACCAGTGGAACAGAAGTTGCCTCCAGAAGTTGTGAATGCTCCAACACTGGACGTTTTTAAAAAGATGTTGGACAACCATTTGTCTGAAGTGCTGTAGGGTTTCCTGCTTAAGCAGGGGGTTGGACTAGAAGACCTCGAAGGTCCCTTCCAACTCTATAATACTATTCTATTTTAATATTCTATTCTATTCAACATACTAAATCAGAAAAAAACAAAAGGAAAATACTGGGGAAAGGAGAAATTTCCTGACAGAACAATCTATCAATGGAATAGTTTTCCTCCAGATGTGATGGGTGTGCCATCACCGGAGGTCTTCAAGAAAAGATTAGACAGACATTTATCTAGGATGGTATACAGTCTCCAGTCTTGGGCAGAGGGTTGGTCTAGAAGACCTCCAAGTCACTAGTGAAAAGAAGGATTAGGGGAGATATGGTAGCAGTGTACCAGTTTTTGAGGGGCTGCCACTAAGAACAGGGGGGGTTCAACCTATTCTCCAAAGCACCTGAAGGCAGGACAAGAAATAACGGATGGAAACTAATCAAGGAGAGAAGCAACCTGGAACTAAGGAGAAACTTCCTGACAATGAGAACAATTAATCAATGGAATAGTTTTTCTCCAGAAGTTGTGGCTGCGCCATCACAGGGGGTCTTCAAGAAAAGATTCGAGAGCCATTTATGTGGGATGGTAAAAGGTTCCCAGTCTTGGGCAGGGGGTTGGTCTAGAAGACCTCCAAGGTCCCTTTCGGCCCTATGATTCTGCCCATTTGGTATGAACAAGAAAGGTATTCCTAGTCTAGTGAAAAGAAG
The DNA here is from genome assembly GCF_964273705.1 of Natrix helvetica. NCBI lineage: Eukaryota > Metazoa > Chordata > Lepidosauria > Squamata > Natricidae > Natrix > Natrix helvetica. The sequence continues at coordinate 172,981,412 of NC_138549.1, forward strand.
GGTTAGGGGAGATAGCAGTGTCCCAGTTTTTGAGGGGCTGCCACAAAGAAGAAGTGGTCAACATATTTTCCAGAGCACCTGAAGGCAGGACAAGAAGCAATGGGTGGAAACTAATCAAGGAGAGAAGCAACTTAGAGCTGAGGAGAAATTTCCTGACAGTGAGAACAATTAACCATCAGTGAAGAAAGGGTTTGCCTTCAGAAGTTGTAGTGCCCCATCACTGGAGGCTTTTAAGAGCAGACTGGGTAGCCAGTCTGATATGATATATATCAGGGGTGTCCAAACTTGGCAACTTTAAGACTTGTGGACTTCAACTCCCAGAATTCCCCAGCCAGCCATGCTGGCTGGGGAATTCTGGGAGTTGAAGTCCACAAGTCTTAAAGTTGCCAAGTTTGGACACCCCTGATACAGATGTTTCTTCTGCTTGAGAAGGGGGCTGGACTAGGTGACCTCCAAAGTCTCTCCCAACTTTGTTTTCCTGTGTAGGTTCTCTCCAGTGTAAGAACTAGAATGCGTCTTAATTCCTGAATCAGATTAAATGGGGGTGGCGGGGGGGGGGGGATCCAGCCCCCGGGTTTCACCGCAGTTACTGCCACGCGGCTCCCCTCCCTTACATCATTCACCACCAACATCACAACTCCACCAATTTTCATCCCTGCTCCCACAGCAGGCGGGAGTGAGGGAAGAGTCTTGAAATCTCTCGGCTATAAATAGCATTGCAAGCGTTACGTTGCTGAGAGTCCGGGACTGCAATCCAGCGGAGGAAAAAGATGGTGAGTTCAAATCCACCTGGGAAAAGCCCACCCACCCCCTTTTGGGTAGAGGGCTTCGGGAGGATTGACCTGTCCAGAGCAGGCATCTCACTAGACAGCAAGTGCAGGAAAAATTAAGTGGGGGATGCTTGCAATTTAGAGGCTTCCGTCTGGAATGGAGAGATGGTAGAAAATGTTGGAGGGGGATGGGATGATGAATGATAGGTGGACTAATGGACGAAGGGACAGGTGAGGTGGGAAAGGAGAAGGGCAAGGGAGAAAGTAGATTAAGAAGAGGCTGGAGAGAAGAAGCATGTAGTTGTATATTCACATACCAGACTTAGCTAGGTTTCTTCAACTCATTATTTTTGAGGTGATGGTGATGGAATGGTGTATAATTCTATTCATTTGTATGAGGAGCCTCAAACATCCCAGGTCACGCTTGCTTTTCAAAAGGCACCTGGGTTTTCTTGGGAGTTTTTTCCCCCTTGAAAATGTTTCGCTGCTCACCCCCCAGAAGCTTCCTCGGTTCTGAAGCGAAGAAGCTTCTTGAATGAGAAGAATAGAAACAGAATAGAATGCGATAGAAATAATAGGAATAGAAATAATAGGAATAGAAATAATGTGGAAATGGAAATGGAAATGGGATGGGATGGGGTTGGGTGGGATAGAATAGAATAGAAATAAGGAATAGAATAGAAATAAGGAATAGAATAGAATAGAATAGAATAGAATAGAAGAATAGAATAGTAGAATAGAATTAAGAACGAAAGAATAGAATAGAAATAGAAATAACATGGAAATGGAATTAGAATAGAATAGAATAGAAAAGAAAAAAATAAGGAACAGAATAGAAATAAGGAATAGAATAGAATTAAGAATGAAAGAATAGAATAGAAATAGAAATAACATGAAAATTGAATTTATAGAATAGAATAGAATAGAATAGGCAGTGACCTTGGAGACTCTAGAAAGAGTGCAGAGAAGAGCAACAAAGAGGATTAGGGGACTGGAGGCTAAAACATATGAAGAACGGTTGCAGGAACTGGGTATGTCTAGTTTAATAGAAAGAAGGACTAGGGGAGACATGATAGCAGTCTTCCAATATCTCAGGGGTTGCCACAAAGAAGAGGGAGTCAAGCTATTCTCCAAGGCACCTAAGGGTAGAACAAGAAGCAATGGGTGGAAACTAATCAAGGAGAGAAGCAATTTAGGACTAAGGAGAAATTTCCTGACAGTTAAAACAATTAATCAGTGGAACAGAAATTCCTCCAGAAGTTGTGAATGCCCCAACACTGGAAGTCTTTAAGAAGATGTTGGATGGCCATTTGTCTGAAACGGTATAGGCAGGGGGTTGGACTAGAAGACCTCCAAGGTCCCTTCCAACTCTGCTATTGTATTGTATTGTATTGTATTGTATTGTATTGTATTGTATTGTATTGTATTGTATTGTATAAACTCTAGAAAGAGTGCAGAGAAGAGCAAGAAAGGTGATTAGGGGACTGGAGACTAAACCATATGAAGAACGGTTGCAGGAACTGGGTATGTCTAGTTTAATGAAAAGAAGGACTAGGGGAGACATGATAGCAATGTTCTGATATCTCAGGGGCTGCCACAAAGAAGAGGGAGAAGCTATTCTCCAAGGCACCTGGGTGCAGAACAAGAAGCAATGGGTGGAAACTAATCAAGGAGAGAAGCAACAGGAGAAACTTCCTGACAGTTAGAACAATCAATCAGTGGAACAGAAGTTGCCTCCAGAAGTTGTGAATGCCCCAACACTGGAAGTCTTCAAGAAGATGTTGGATAGCCATTTGTCTGGAACGGTATAGGGTTTCCTGCCTAGGCAGGGGGTTGGACTAGAAGACCTCCAAAGTCCCCTCCAACTCTGCTATTGTACTGTATTATCTTCGAGTCCAGCCCCCTTCTCAAGCAGGAGAACCTATAATATTTCATACAAGTAAGTGTGTAGTCTCTTCTTAAAAACTTCCAGTGTTGGAGAATTCACAACTTCTGGAGGCAAGTTGTTCCACTGGTTAATTGTCCTCACAGCCAGGAAAATTCTCTTTAGTTCTAGGTTGCTTCTCTCCTGGATTAGTTTCCATCCGTTGTTTCTTGTGCTGCCTTCAGGTGCTTTGGAGAATAGATTGATCCCCTCTTCTTTGCAGCAGCCCCTCAAATACTGGGAAAAGTGAAACGTTTTCAAGGAAAATAAAAACCAAGATAATCCAACTGTCTTTTGAAAAGGACCTTTGGCTGGCCCATAAATCATGAGCCAAATAGACTGCAGTAGATGTATGCAATAAACTAAGCCTGGCAAACTTAAACTAAGGCTTAAACTAATTCAGTTTGCCACGTCATCTGAAAATAGATATTTTTTTTAAAAATGTATTCTGCAAATGCAGGCTGGTGGTGGATTGAGAGCAATCCTTCCACCTCCTTAACACTGGAGTAGGAAGAAAGAGATTCATAGAACATAGAAGATAGAATAATAGGGTTGAAAGGGGCTTTGGAGGTCTTCTAGTCCAGCCCCTTGCTCAAGTATGAGGTTCCAAAGTGAGGCTTAAATTTGAGCTGCAAGAATGGTCACAAATCCCTAATTTACAGGGACAGATTGGGAAAAAAAAAGATTTGGTTGATTCTCTTGGAAGACAGACCTCCCTTAAACTGATGGCCATGTAGTAGTTTACTTGTGGTTACCAAATATGTTGGAAGGGAAGATCAGAGAGGAGTAGAGAGCTTTCTGATATGGTTGGTGAGCTGGTATCCCATCCAACCAAATTCTCTTGCGAGGTAGAGAGAGGCTGGTGGGAAAAAAAAGTTTTTACGGGATTAATGAATGTGTGGAAATGTAATCAGGGCTTAAAATCAGGGCTTAAAAGCTGTGAATTTTGGAGAGAGGAAAGGAAAGAAAGAAGGAAGGAAAGAAGATGAGAGAAAGATATGAAAGATGAAATGGAGGGAGGGAGGGAGGAAGATGAGGAAAATAAATTATAGATAGGGAGAAAGGATGGATGGATGGAAGGAAGGAAGGAAGGAAGGAAGGGGGAGGAAGATGGGGAAAATAAATTATAGCTAGGGAGAAAGGAAGGAAGGAAGAGAAAGATGAGAGAAAAAATGATAGATAGGAGAAAGGAAGGGAAGGAAGGAAGGAAGGAGAGAGAAAGGAATGAAAGATAGGGAGGGAGGAAAGAAAATTAGTGAGGGAGAGACAAAGTTTGATAGGAAGGAAGGAGGGAGGGAGGAAGGAAGGAAGGAACTAAGGAGAAAGGAAGGAAGGATAGGGAGGGAGGGAGATAGGGAGGGAGGGAGGGTGGAAAGATAATTAGTGAGGGAGGGACAAAGTTTGATAGAAGGAGGGAGGGAGGAACTAAGGAGAGAGAAAGGAATGAAGGATAGGGAGGGAGGGAGGGAGAAAGGGAGATAGGGAGGGAGGGAGGAAAGAAAATTAGTGAGGGAGGGACAAAGTTTGATAGGAAGGAAGGAAGGAGGGAGTGAGGTAGGGAGGAAGGAAGGAACTAAGGAGAGAGAAAGGAATGAAGGATAGAGAGGGAGGGAGGGAGGGAGGAAAGATAATTAGTGAGGGAAGGACAAAGTTTAATAGGAAGGAAGGAAGGAAGGAAGGAAGGAAGGAAGGAAGGAAGGAAGGAAGGAAGGAAGGAAGGAAGGAAGGAAGGAAGGAAGGACCTTCTTATCTTTCCTTGTGGAAGCAACCTGTTTAATCAGCTCTCAAAAGGTAGACTTTTTACCATATTCATAAGTTGAAGGAGCATTGAAATAGCCGTATATGGAGCTCACCTGTTGTTATTTTCAGATCTGTAATGGGCAACATTCTTACCTGAACTATTAGCTTGATGTTAAACCCCCCTTAAATGCTGTTCCTGCTGTTAGATACTTTAAGTCCCTGGACCCAAAGAGACATTTCTTAGAATAATCGCTGGATTCTCTCCTAGGGTTCCGGGATGGCCTTCAAGATTTCTCCTGGGCTTCTCGTCCTTCTGCTGTTTCTCTCGCGGACATCCTGCCTCCCGCTGGCCCAGCTTCTGCCAATCAATGACGTGGGTTGGGAGCCAGTGTGGCTGAGCCCCTCGGCCTGGAGAGACCCACCTTTGGGACCGCTGTCCAGCCCCGGGGAGGGGATCTTCCCAGAATCAAGCTCTCTCAGATCCTGCCCACCCACAGGGGACCGATCCCAGCCTCAGAGAACGCCAAGATCACCCTTCTCCAACAAAAGACGAGATGGCCGGCCGAATTCCTTAGACTTAACTTTCCACCTTCTCCGAGAGTTCCTGCAAATGGCCCGAGAAGAAAAAATGGCTCAACAGGCACGGAGTAATAAAATACTGCTGCATAATTTAGGCAAATGAGGGAGGGGAGGAGGGGCAGGGCAGGGGGGGGGGGACGTGTCAGTTACCTGTAGTCCAATGGATCATTCATTTCAGAACTGTGTATTTTGTAGAAAGCCGTGTGTCATTTTTGCACAGGTAATCCTCAACCAACGATCACAGTCGGGGCAGGAATTTCGATCGTTGAGCTTGTTAAGGAGTCGTGCCGGATTTTATGAACTTGTTTTGCTGCGATTCTGAAGTAAATCCCTGCAGTTGTTAAGTGAATCCCTGCAGTTGTTAAGTAAATCCCTGCAGTTGTTAAGTGAATCCCTGCAGTTGTTAAGTGAATCATGGGGTCGTGAAGCCAAACCGGCTTCTTCTATTAGCATTGCTTGTCAGAAGGTTGCAAAACGGATTCACACGAACCCGGGGCTCTGCAGGCCAATTGCCAAGGACCTGAATGTGGGCAACATGGGCACAAGGAATGTGGGGATGGCTGCTAAGGTTGAGGAGGTGTTGTAAGCTGCTTTCTTCAGCGCTGGTTGTAAAGTCGAAGAAATCCCTAAGTGAACGGTTGTAAGTGGAGGACTATCGACAGAGGTTACAAAGTCTGGTCTTGATTCAGAGCAATGCTTCTCAACTGTGGCAGCTTGAAGACGTGGGGACTTCAACGCCCAGAAATCCCCAGAAAAGCTCAGGCAAGGACGAAAGGAGGGAAGGGAGGGAGGGAGGAAGATGAGAGAAATTAATGAAAAATAAGAAGAACGAAAGGAAGGGATGTAGGAAGGCGGGAAAGAAGGAAGGAGGGAGGGAGGGAGGAAGAGAGGGAGGGAGGAAGGAAGGAAGATCAATATAGAACATCAATATAGAATAACAGAGTTGGAAGGGACCTTGGAGGTCTTCTAGTCCAACCCCCTGCTAAGGCAGGAAAGCCTACACCACTTCAGACAAATGGCTATCCAGCATCTTCTTAAAGACTTCCAGTGTTGGGGCATTCACAACTTCTGGAGGCAACTTCTGTTCCACTGATTCATTGTTCTCACTGTCAGGAAATTTCTCCTCAGTTCTAAGTTGCTTCTCTCCTTGATTAGTTTCCATCCATTGCTTCTTGTTCTACCCTCAGGTGCTTTGGAGAATAGTTGACTCCCTCTTCTTTGTGGCAACCCCTGAGATATTGGAAGACTGCTATCATGTCTCCCCTGCTCCTTCTTTCTCTTAAGCTAGACATACCCAGTTCCTGCAACCGTTCTTCATAAGTTTTAGCCTCCAGTCCCCTAATCCTCTTTGTTGCTCTTCTCTGCACTCTTTCTAGAGTCTCCACATCTTTTCTACATCGTGGCGACCAAAACTGAATGCAGTATTCCAAGTGTGGCCTTATTATATAGTAGTATTAACACTTCACGTGATCTTGATTCTATCCCTCTGTTTATGCAGCCTAGGACTGTGTTGGCTTTTTTGGCAGCTGCTGCACACGGCTGGCTCGTATTTAAATGTAACTTATGTCAGTTTTTCACACTCACAACGGTTGCAGTATTCCCAAGGTCACGTGATCAAAATTCAGATGCTTGGCAAAGGACTCATCTGTGATCCCCTTTTGCAACCTGCTGATGAGAAAAGTCTATGGGGAAGCCAGGTTCACTTAACGACCGTGTTACGGTACTAACTTAACAGGTGCAGTGATTCGCTTAACGGATGTGGCAAGAAAGATCGTAAAATCAGGCAAAACTCTCGCTTAGCAACAGACATTGTGGGCTCTTTTGTGGTCATAGGTTCGAGGACTGCCTGTATTGGAAAATGCTATCATGTCCTCCCCAATCCTTCTCTTTGACAGACCAGACACAATTTCAGTAATTGTGTCAGATGCCCTGCTATCACACTGTTTGCACAAGAAGGTCACAACACACAGCTTAAAAGTTTTGTTATGGTCACTTATTATGCTTCTGGAAACCCTGAAAATCCAGAGCTTCTCTGGTTTCTCCCAAGCATCTGAGTATGGTCCTGAGAATTAAAATGTATATATCTCTATCACGATCTATTGTGGCCCACCAGCGGCTTTTGTTGAAGGCCCCGTTTGTTAACCTCGGCAACTTTAAGATGTCTGGACTTGATTGTGGTCTGCCAGTGGCCAGCAGAGCTGGTGGCAGACTCAGGCAGTGAGGAGGTTGGGGAGGAAGATGGGGCAATCCTGGAGTCTGGGGAAGGCTCTGAGGAGGGCTCTGTGTCAGAGGCAGAGAGGGGGCCAGGGCCGTATGCCAGTTATCAGCTGCCTTCAGAGTCAGACATCAGTGGGGCAGAAGAACAGCTGGAGCCTGTTCCCAGTGTGCGCATGCACAGAGCTGCCAGACAAAGGGAACAGCTAAAGAACAGGGGTTGACTTAGGAGTAAGGCCGCAGGTGGACGGCGAATAGCCCCTCCAATAGGGAATAAAGACGAGCGGAAGGGGAGTGGAGTTTGCAGGAGACAATGAGTTCCATTCATTAGGGTGAAGATCTGTTCCTGACTTCTTGCCAAGGAATTGCTGCTACAGCGTGGAGTTTGGGAGATATCGGCCTGGCAGCTCTCCAAGCCTGTTAAAAGTCTGCAGTTGCGAATTCTCTTGAAAGACTGCTGGCTGGGACTTTGCTGGAGAGGAATTCACTTTAAACTAAATAAAAGGGGTTTTATCGGGACGAGGAGTTGGCTTTGTGTTTTTAAGAAGTTTGGGTCAGAACTCTCTCTCTCTCTCTCTCTCTCTCCATCCATCCATCCATCTTTCTATAAATCTTGGTGGGGGTGTGTGGAGTGCTGGCTTTGTTGCTGTAAGTGGGTTGATTGGTTGTGTGGTTGCAACCTGATTGGTAGATGGAGTTGATGTTTGTAGATTGGTCAGCTGTTTTGTATCATCCTGTGTGGCTGAGGTGCTGGCTGTGTGTCCATTGTTCTTTTGTGTTGTAACGACCTGGGTGGTGGGTGGGGTTCATTTGTCAACAAACGAACCCCACCCATCACCCAGCCAACAAACGACCATGCCTTACTCGCACAAGCACGAAGCCGAAAACACCAGCCTGAAGATGGCGAGTGGGACCTCGCCAAAACGTTGCCAAGACAATCTCAATATATATTCTATCTTTCTATCTATCATCTATCTCTCAACACTCTCTCTCTCTCTCAATCTATTTATCTATCTCAGATGCAATATTGTATATATATTAGATATATTGCACGCATATTATATATATTCTTTTGCAAAAAAAATGGCCCCACAACAACAAATAAGCTTTAAAAATCAGCCACCATTTCTAGAACATAACAAAACAGGATGTTCAACCTTGAGACCGTAACATCTGGCGTGTTGTCCCTCTTGAACGCTGTCCGACATACGTCTCCTAAAACCCTCATCAGTTCCGAGCCCACGAGTGTGAGATCACAGCAAGATGTGTCGGTGTGTGTGTAATGGCAATTATGTGTTTAGTGCATCAGCGATGACTCAGTTGCTTGTGCTGGTGATGGCAGTCCGGATTTGCTAAGTTGTTCACTTCTGTCGTACGTATTTCCTCCCACGTGGATTAAAGCCAGCGCTTGCTTTAGGAATATGGACGTGTAAAATGTGCTCAATAAACTTTATTTGAATCGTTGCCTCTTTTCTAAAACTGGGGCTAAGACACAGGCCTGCTGGCCTGACATAAGCAGAGATCACCAAGGGAATTTCTCCTGATTCAATCATTCAAACAAATAGCCCTCAACGTACGGCCGCAATGGAGCCCAGGGTTCATGTTGCTAAGTGAGAAATTGGTGAAGTGAGCGTCGCCCCGTTTTACGATTTTCCTTGCCGCATTTGTGAAGCGAAACTCCGTCATCGTTCAATGAGTCACGCGGCCGTTAAGTGAACCTGGCTTCCCTATGGATTTCGCTGCTCAGAAGGTCGTCAAAGGGGATCGCACGGGTCAGTGCGGCCGTCATAAAGACGAGTTAGTTGTCAAGCGCCTGAAAGTCAATCACGTGATGCTGCAATGGTCATAAGTGTGAAAAATGGTCGCAAGGCCTTTGTTTCAGTTCTGTTGTGACTTTGAATGGTCATTAAATGAACGGTTGTAAGTCGAGGACTACCTGTACCCTTTTATTTTTTTAAAAAAAAACTGTCTTCTAATATTTTCAATTGCAAATTTGCTTGCAACATCTTTGATTTGCACATAGATCCAAATCTGTGCATTATGTATGCAAATAAACCCGAAGATCCTGGACTGGAGCCATCAGACATCAAAATCATTACCATAAATTTGAGCTCATTTATTTAACCTCTCTTCCCCCTAAGTCATAGATGGTGGTTCAACAGGGGGCAAAGACTACATAAAACCGGGGTGGTTCTATTGAGAGCAGCGTTTCTCAACCTTAGCGTGATGGCTGGGGAATTCTGGGAGCTGAAATCCACAGGTCTTAAAGTCACCAAAGTTGAGAAACACGGATTTAGGGTACTCCTTGTTTAGTGCAGGGACCCAGATTGAAGCATCTCTGAGAGAGAGAGAGAGAGAGAGAGAGAGACAAAGAGACAGAGAGAAAGACAGAGAGAGAGAGACAGACAGAGAGATAGAGAGAGGGAGAGGGAGAGGGAGAGAGACAAAGAGACAGAGAGAAAGACAGAGAGAGACAAACAGACAAAGAGAGGGAGAGAGAGAGAGACAGAGCGAGGGAGAGAGACAGAAAGAGAGGAATAGAATGGAATGGGATAGAATAGAATAATAGAATGCAATGGGATGGGATAGGATGGGATGGGATGGGATGGGATGGGATAGAATAAAAATAGAATAAGAACAAGAACAAGAACAAGAATAGAATAGAATAGAATAGAATAGAATAGGAAGGGAATAGGAATAGGAATAGGAATAGGAATAGGAATGGAATGGAATAGAATAGAACAAAACAGAACAGAACAGAAAATTGAATAGAAGAGAAGAGAAATAGAAGAGGAAGAGGAATGGAATAGAATGGAATAGAATAGAACAGAACAGAATTCTTTATTGGCCAAGTGTGATTGGACACACAAGGAATTTGTCGTTGGTGCATAAACTCTCAGTGTACATAAAAAGACAAGATAAATTCATCAAGAATCATGAGGTACAACACAATGATAGTCATAGGGTACAAATAAGCAATCAGGAAACAATCAATATCAATATAAATCGTAAAGATACAAGCAACAAAGTTACAGGCATGCAGTCATAAGTGGGAGGAGATGGGCGATAGGAACGATGAGAAGAATAATAGTAATGGTAATGTAGACTTAGTAAATATTTTGACAGTGTTGAGGGAATTATTTGTTTAGCAGAGTGATGGCGTTTGGGAAAAACTGTCCTTGTGTCTTAGTTGTTCTGGTGTGCAGAGCCCTATAGCGTCGTTTTGAGGGTAGGAGTTGAAATAATTTATGTCCAGGATGCGAAGGGTCTGTAGATATTTTCACGGCCCTCTTTTTGACTCGTGCAGTGTCCAGGTCCTCAATGGAAGGCAGGTTGGCAGCCATTGTTTTTTCTGCCGTTCTGATTACTACCTTCTGAAGTCTCTGTCTGTCTTGTTAATTATAAATTATTAATAAATTACTACAGGTTATCCCTGACTTACAACATTCATTTAGTGACTGTCACTAAATCACCATTTGTGACCTTCTCAACCGGCGTCCCACAAACATAATCGATGGAGGAAGCCAGATTCATCTTAACCATTGGGTTACTCACTTAACAACTGCAGTGATTCACCTAACAACCGTGGCAAGGAAGGTCGTAAAATGTGGAGGGGGGGAATTCACTTCACACACGTCTCGCTTAACAACAGAAATTTTGGGCTCAACTGTGGTCGTACATCGAGGACTCTCTGTAACCTCTTGCAACAGAGCTTCTTGTCTTCCTACGGGAAGATCTGACCGGATGACAAGGGTCAAAACCCGGCTGGAAATTTGGGATGTTTTGCAGAACAGTGTCAACGTGGGCCAAGAGAAGTAAGCTAGATCCGACCTCCCGCCAACTTCTCTTAATCGTGGAGCCAAAGGGTGGGGTTGAAGCAGCTGCTAAGCAGAGGTTCCGCGAAGTCCTCACTTCTTCATCGGTCAGCTGCGGGACTGGAGACAGAAGGCTGGGGAAAAACACGAGAAAGGCTAGGATAATCAAGAACGGCTTCCATACATAAAAATGGAAACAAGAAGGTCTAGACTCCGGACTTAAGTTCACACAGTGTATCAGGTCAAGTAAAAGTCTAGAACAGTGTTTCTCAAACTTGGCGACTTTAAGTCCTGTGGACTTCAACTCCCAGAATCCCCCAGCCAGCATAGCTGGCTGGGGAATCCTGGGAGTTGAAGTCCACAGGACTTAAAGTCGCCAAGTTTGAGAAACACTGGTCTAGAAACTACAACTGCATAACACACTAAGGTTCGCAATGGAAGAGAGTAGCTCAGGGTCGAGGGGGGTGGTCTCTGAGCTTGGTTGTTTTCTTGCAGATGTTTCATGACCCAATTGTTGTGGCCGCCAGCGGCCAGGAGAGCTGGCAGCAGAGTTGGACAGTGAGGAGGTTGGGGAGGAACATGGGCCAGTCCTGGAGTCTGGGGAAGGCTCTGATGAGGGCTCTGTGTCGGAGGCAGAGAGGAGGACAGAGCCGTCTGACAGTTATCAGCTGCCTTCAGAGTCAGACATCAGTGAGGCAGAAGAACAGCTGGAGCCTGTTCCCAGTGTGTGCATGTGCAGAGCTGCCAGACAAAGGGAACAGCTAAAGAACAGGGGTTGACTTGGGAGTAAAGCCACAGGTGGACAGTGAATGGCCCCTCCCAGAGGAAATAAAAGAGGAGCGAAAGGGGAGTGGAGTTTGCAGGAGACAATGAGTTCGCTTCATTGGTTCGTGACTCTCCAAGACTCCTTGCCAAGTTTTGCAGATATCGGCCTGGCAGCCCTCCAAGCCAGAGAAGGTCTGTGACTGTAAATCCTCCCTTGAAAAACTTCGTTGGATGTGAATGAGCAGAATTCACAGTCAATTAATAAAAGGGGTTTTTGTCGGGACGAGGAGTTTGCTTCAGGCTCTCGGGAAGCCTCGGTCAGAACACCCAACTATGTAACGTCATCAGTGCTGCAAGGGAGTGGGTTTGCAGAGTGAAGAAGAAAGAAGGGAAGGAGGAAGGGGAGGAGGAGGAGGATTGTGGTTGGTGGAAAACTTGGTGGTTTTCCTCCAGATGTTTCATGACCCAACTAGGTAATGTCATCAGTTTTAACAAGGAATGGGTTTGCAGAGTGAAGGAGGAAGGGGGGAGGAGGGGGGAGGAGTTCTTGATGCTCTCTGAGCTTTGTTGTTGGCTTGCAGACATTTCATTACCCAAGTAAGTACCATCATCAGTGCTACCATCACTATTGGCACTGATGATGTTACCTAGTCTGGTAATGAAACGTCCGCCAGAAAACCAAGCTCAGAGAGCACCAAAGATCTCACACTAAGCTTACTTTGCGTTAACCTTGATTGGAGTCTTGGAGTGTTGTTTTATTGTATTATCTGAGCCCAGAAAACTGATATCAATTTAATACAGATGTCTGCTCATCAAGTCTTTTGTGTGAATTATGTTACCCTAGAGCAGGATTCCAAAGTTTTTTCTGTCTATACAAGAAATCACTGTAGAATCAAATGTAAACCATAAAATTAGATGACAGTTATTAAAGTTGTTTGGTGTATTCCTTTTGCAACTAGTGGGAAAGAGTTAAAGAGTTAAATATCTGTCTGGGTGGGAGTTGGACTAGATGACCTACAAGGTCCCTTCCAACTCTGTTATTCTGTAATCTGGCTTTTTCTTTTTTCTTTTGGTAGATACTGTTCAACTAGAGACTATTAAGTTTAGCATTTATTCATCCCCAAACAATGCTGTGTTCTTTCTTAGGGATTACCACTTTATCCTTCTCAAATGTCCAGAGTTTTATGCATAACTAGGCGATAACACGGCATTTCCCGGGTATTTATTTATTTATAGGGGGAAAATATCCGGACCAAACGTAATCTTTAATGTTGGATTTTCCCCCTTACCAGAGGGAGCCCCCTTGTGGAGTACTGTGAAGCCGTTACCGTGGCAATTCCACTGCACTGTACAGTAGAAGCCATTTTACAGCAGTACAGTAGAAGCAATTTTAAGGCATAACAGGCTGCATCTTAACAGAACACACATCCCAAGGAGTGTTAGGGATGTGTTACCCCTACAATATTTGTTTCCAAAGAGTAAGTCATCTGTGTACCAAGTCTGGTTGAAATTGCTCGAGGCGTTCCAGAGTTATGCTGTAACACACACACACACACAAACACACACAGCCATTTTTATAAATATAGAAGAAGAAGATGGAGGGAAATCAAGCAAGATCCAGCTGCTAGAAATTGTGGCCCAAAATACAACTTACTTTTGCCACAAAACTCCAGAACTTGCTTTGATAAGAGATAGCCATGGCCAACTTAACAGAACAACAGAGTTGGAAGGGACCTTGGAGGTCTTCCAGTCCAACCCCCTGCTCAAGCAGGAGATCCTACAGAGGAAGTTTCAACGGCACTGGGGAAAAAAGTGACCTGGCCCTTTTTCACACTTACAACCTTTGTAGAATCCCCACGATCGTGGGATCAAAAATTCGGACACTTGGCAACTGGTTGATACTGATGACCGTTGCTGTGTCCCAAGGTCAGGTGATCCCCATTTTGCGACCTTTTGATGAGCCAAATCAACGGGGAAGCCAGATTCACCGAACAACTGTGAAACTAACTTAACAACCATTGTGATTCACTTAACAAACATGGCAAGAAAGGTCATTAAATGGAGCAAACTCACTGAACAACAGTGAAGAATAGAAATCTCAGGCTCAATTGTGATCGTAAGTCAAGGACTACCTGTACCATTTCAGACAAGTGACCATCATAAAAAGTCTCTTTGTAAAAACCTCCAGTGTTGGAGCACCCACAATTTCCAGTGGCCAGTTGTTCCACTGGTTAATTGTTTTAACAGTCAGGAAATTCCTTAATTCTAGGTTGCTTCGCTCATTGATTAATTTCCATACCTTGCTTATTGTGCTTTGGAGAATAGGTTGAGCCTCTCTTCTTTGGGGCAGCCCCCGAGATATTGGAAGACTGCTATCATGTAGAAAAAGATGTATTAATAAACCTACATCTTAGGAAGAGAGCCAGGTTAATTCATGGCTTATTTCCTTAATTACTCATCCTGATGACTCATTGCAACCAGTTCTGCAGAGACCACTCCAGTTGCTTTGGGATGAGAGTGGGAAGGGATGCCCCTTTGGGTATAGTCTTAAAAAGTCAAAATGCCAAACATCGTGATGTGATCAAAGCCCGGCCTGTCTTTAATGTATGTTGTAGGCTTTTAAGATTTCTGTTATAATTCCCCACACTAATCAAGAGCATTCTAGAATCCCAGCTGTGCCTGATTTTTTAAAAAAATCTTTTAGTTTATCACATCTTATACCAAACTACATCAAGACCATTTTAAAATGTTACTTATAATATTTATATTTATATTTATATTTATATTTATATTTATATTTATATTTATATTTATATTTATATTTATATTTATATTTATATTTATATTTATATTTATATTTATATTTATATTTATATTTATATTTATATTTATATTTATATTTATATTTATATTTATATTTATATTATTTATATTTATATTATTTATATTTATATTTATATTATTTATATTTATATTATTTATATTTATATTTATATTTATATTATTTATATTATTTATATTATTTATATCTATATCTATATCTATATCTATATCCATATCCATATCTATATCTATATTATGTATTTAAGTCCCACCATTATTATTTTAAAAAATAATTGAAGGTGGCAAATATGTTGAAGACATGTTCGTCTTTCTAGTTTATCTAACCAATTTCGTTGTATTTATTTTATACAATAACAATAAAGACTATACTATTTACTACAACAACCCTGTGAGGTGGGTTGAGCTGAGAGAAGAGGATTGGTCCAAAGTCACCCAGCTGGCTTTCATGCCTAAGGCGGGACTAGAACGCACTGCCTACTGGTGATTGGTCCAAAGTTGCCCAGCTGGTTTGCATGACTAAGGTGGGACTAGAATTCATCGCCTCCTGGTGATTGGTCCAAAGTCACCCAGCTGGCTTTCGTGCCTAAGGCGGGACTAGAACTCACTGCCTACTGGTGATTGGTCCAAAGTCACCCAGCTGGCTTTCATGCCTAAGGCGGGACTAGAACGCACTGCCTACTGGTGATTGGTCCAAAGTCACCCAGCTGGCTTTCATGCCTAAGGCGGGACTAGAACTCACTGCTTCCTGGGGATTGGTCCAAAGTCACCCAGCCGGTTTTCATGTTTAAGGCAGGATTAGAACGCATGGTGCCCTAATCACTAGACCAAACTGGTTCTATTTTGATCTATATAAGAGATTGCATAAGATTTCTAAGAGAAAAGAAATTCTGAATTTCTTAGGTTTTCTTCTTTCTCAAAACTAAGGAACTCCTCCTCTTTCCATTGGGCAACCCTTTGTCTGACAGTGATGGCTAACCTTTCTTCTAAAGGTGTGTCAAAATTGTGTGTGCGAGTGCTATCACACAGGTGTGCATGCCCAAACTCACAAAGGATTTCCTGCATTCTAGCCAATCTAAATCGCGCGGCACAACGGATTTCCCCCTCTCACTGTTCCCTTACCTGGCTTCCCAGGCACGCTCAGTAGCAGGTTCACCTGCCTTGATGTCATTTTGACATTCTGTGGATACACGGAAGGTCCTACGCAGGCGCGGAGATGGTACGTGCAAGCGAAGAGCGCCCACGCTCACATCACTACCAAACTGGTAGGAAAGGTAAGTGGATTTTGCCCTAGAAATTCTGGTTACCCATATTTTTCGGAGTATAAGACGCACCAAGATTTTGTGTATATCCACCTACCCTTCCCTATAAATGTTTAAAAACCAATAAAATTCTTTTTTAAAAAAAAAAAAAAGACAGAACAAGATTTTGAAGAGGCAAATTAAAAAAAAAGGTGTTTGCACTCTGCAGACTTCCCCAAAATGGCCCATTTTTCACAAAAACAGGCCTGGTTTTTGTCAAAAAAAGGGCATGCATAGCCTTTAGGAGGCTTGTAGAGTGCTCCTGAGGGGTGAAGGGGCCAAAAATGAACAAAAAACGGCCCATTTTTCGCAAAAACGGGTCCGTTTCTCCCCCCCAAATGACATGCATAGCCTTTAGGAGGCTTATCAAGTGCTCTTAGGGGCAAAATTGAGCAACAAAAGGGCCCATTTCCCGCTCATCTCTACCCCCCCTCAGCCCCCAGGAGAACTCTGACAGCCTCCTAAAGGCAATGCAGGGCCATTTTGGTGAAGGGGGCAGGGTTTCTAGAGGCAAAAAAATGCTGTCTTCAGTGTATAAGATGCACCCAGATTTTCAGCCTCCTTTTTGAGGGGAAAAAGGTGCTTCTTATACTCCGAAAAATACAGTAATTATCCAACAACAGCATCTATATTAACCCAACCTGGATTGAGATCTTCACGTCATCGTGGGATTCACTGGATAAATTTGAGTTTATCTTTCAATCCAAACATGCCTCACAAGATTTTTGCATGGAGAAAAGAAACCAGAAGGGATAATGCAAGAAAAATTAAAAATGCAACACAGGTAGTCCTTGACTTACAACAGTTCATTTAGTGACTGTTCAAAGTTACAACGGCACTGAAAAAATATGGCTATTTTTAACACTTATGACCACTGCAGCTTTCCCATTGGTCACGTGATCGAAATTCAGATGCTTGGCAACTGACTCATATTTATGACGATCGCAGTCTCCCTGGGTCATGTGGTCCCCTTTTGCAACCTTCTGACAAGCAAAGTCAATGGGGAAGACCGATTCGCTTAACAACCAGATTGCTAACTAATCAACTGCAGCAATTCACTTAACAACTGCAGCAAGAAAGGTCTTAAAATGGGGAAAAGATCGCTTAACAACTGTCTCACTTAGCCACAGAAATTTCGGGCTCAATTGTGGTCATAAATCAAGCACTAACTGAACTGTAGGACCAGGAAGATTCTCAACCATCCAGGGCATGGTTGTCCCAAAGAGGCTTTTTCAAAAGGCAACTGGATTTTCTGGGGTATTTTTTTTTCCCTTGAAAAGATTTCACTTCTCATTTTCTTGGATGAGAAGCGAAATGTTTTTGAGGGGAAAAAAAGCAAGAAAGTGCAGTTGCCTTTTGAAAAAGCACCTTTGTGTTGTGGCCCGCCAGCGGCTAGCAGATCTGGCAGCAGATTCGGACAGTGAGGAGGTTGGGGAGGAACCTGGGCCAGCCCTGGAGTCTGGGGAAGGCTCTGACGAGGGCTCTGTGTCAGAGGCAGAGAGGGGGTCAGGGCTGTCTGACAGTTATCAGCTGCCTTCGGAATTGGAGATCAGTGGGGCAGAAGAACAGCTGGAGCCTGTTTCCAGTGTGCGCATGCGCAGAGCTGCCGGGAGAAGGGAACAGCTAAGGAACAAGGGCTGACTCAGGAGTAAAGGCCACAGGTGGACGGTGACTGGCCCCTCCAGTAGGGAATAAAGAGGAGCAAAAGGGGAGGGGAGTTTGCAGGAGACCATTAGTTCAATTCATTAGGGTAAAGATCTGTTCCTCGCTTCTTGCCAAGTAATTGCTGCTACAGCATGGTGTTTGGAAGATATCCTGGGCTCGCAGGTGTCGTAGCTCTCTGTGTTGGGCCTCTCGAGTGGCTGACTTTGCATTGGTAGGTAGCTCTCGTCCTCGGCTCGTAGGTCTGAGTGCGCCAGGCGACCCCAAAGTTGATCGATGTGCCTCTTCCAATTCCGCCCATCTTCCAGTTCTAACAGATACGATCGTGGACCCGTGATGCCAATGACCGTTGCCGGCATCCACAATGTTCCCCCTGCATAGTTGTGGGCGTATACCGAATCCCCTATGCTGAAACTCCGAATTTTGCTTGTGGAGTCTGGGGGTGCTGTGGCAGAGTAGTTGGGGTGAAGACAGTCCAGGTGAGACCGTAGACGGCGGCCCATGAGCATTTCAGCGGGGCTCCTTCCCGTCGTTGCACTGGGGGTAATGTGCTGAATGAGGAGGTAATGGTCTATGCGTGTTTGCCAATCACCTGGACCCATCCTAGCGAGGGCCTCTTTTGCGGATCGCACCATTCTCTCCGCCTGTCCGTTTGATGCCGGATGGAATGGCGCGACGAGGGCATGCCGAATTCCCTGACCTGCTAAAAACGTTTTGAAATGCATGGCCGTGAATTGGGGCCCGTTATCGGAGACCAGGAGGTCGGGCAGGCCATGAGTGGCGAAAAGTCGCCGTAGAACTTTAATGACTGCCTCTGCCGTGGTTGAAGTCATTAGGACTACATCTAGCCATTTTGAGTATGCATCCACAACTATAAGGAAAGTCTGACCTTGGAATGGCCCTGCGAAGTCGATGTGTATTCTCGACCAGGGTGCTTTCGGCTTTTCCCATTCCGTGGCGGGCGCTTCCGGGGGTGCTGGTCTCGATTCTTGGCATGGATCGCAAGTGGCCACCCACTCCTCTATCTCTTTGTCCATGTTTGGCCACCAAACGTAACTTCTCGCTAAAGCCTTCATCCTAACGATCCCCGGATGCCCAACATGTAATGCATCCAACACATTTTTACGTAAAGCATAAGGAATAACAACTCGATCCCCCCACAATAAGCAACCTTGTAACACTGAGAGTTCGTCCCGTTTTGAGCAAAACACTTTGAATTCTGGGCCCACGTTTCCCTTCGGCCACCCCCTCCAAACCCAAGTTTGAACTTGCTTTATTAAACTGTCTTTAGAGGAGAACCTTGCAACGTCGCAGAAAGAAACCGGTCCAGAGTCTAAACAGTCAATGAGCAACACCGGTACTTCGGGAGTGGGGTCTGGCAAAAGGTCCGGTAGTGGGCAACGGCTGAGTGCGTCTGCGTGTCCTAGAGTGGAGCCCGGTCGATGAATTAACTTGTAGGAGTACGCAGCCAGGAAAACAGTCCACCTGGTCATGCGTGGAGAGAGGGAGACCGGGGTGGGGCGGTTTCCCGCCAAAAGTCCCAACAGCGGTTTGTGATCAATAATTAGTTCAAAATCGCGGCCGTAGAGATATTCATGGAAACGTTTTACTCCAGCTACCGCAGCTAACGCTTCCCTGTCCATCTGGCTGTAGTTCCTCTCGGCCGATGAAAGAGTTCTAGAGTAGAAAGCGATGGGTGCTTCTTTTCCGTCTGGCATCCTGTGGCTAAGGACTGCGCCGACTCCAAACGGTGATGCGTCGCAGGTCAATACTAGCGGTAGTGTCTGGCTGTATTGGACTAACAGCGAGTCAGTGGTGAGCAGGCGCTTTACCCCGGCAAAAGCTGCTGCTTCGGATCGTCCCCATCTCCATGGTGCATTTCGCTGGAGTAGTCGATGTAGTGGCTCAGCAACGGTCGCCTTCTGTCTCAGAAAAACGCTGTAGAAGTTAAGTAGTCCGAGGAAGGCCTGCAGCTTGGTCTGGTTACGTGGTGTGGGGGCGTCCTGGATCGCCTTAATTTTCTTTGAAGTGGGGTGTATTCCCTGACCATCGATTCTATATCCCAGGAATTCTACGCTAGGCACGTTAATTTGGCATTTTTCTTTTTTAAGGCGGAGACCCTTCTCTCTGATTCTGGCCAAAACAGTTCTGACTCTTTTATTTAATTGCTCCTCATTTGCAGCGGACACCAAGATGTCGTCGAAATAGGGGACGACTCCCGGTATCCCTTGCAAAAGCCGTTCCATGACGCTCTGGAACAAACCTGGAGCAATGCTCACACCGAATTGCAGCCGGTTGCATTTGAATGCCCCTCTATGCGTCACTATAGTTTGGGCCTCCGCTGTGGCGCTGTGCACGGGCAATTGCTGGTAAGCTTGTGCCATGTCTAACTTTGCAAATATCTTTCCTGGCCCCAACGAGTGCAATAAGTGCTGAACTACTGGCACAGGATATGCGCTTTGTTGTAGTGCGACATTAATTGTGCATTTATAGTCCGCGCATATGCGGACTGACCCGTCTGGCTTAACTGGGGTCACAATGGGCGTTTCCCAGCGCGCGTGATCCACCGGCTCAAGGATTCCTTGTTCCACTAGCTTATCTATTTCCTTATCTATTTTTGGGCGGAGTGCAAAAGGCACTCGTCTCGGTTTAAGTCGGATTGGCGCCACTTTGGGGTCTAAGTTGAATGAGATTGGTTTACCCACATACTTACCAAGACCGGGGCTGAACACATCCTCGAACTCCTTAAAGATCTGCTCAGCGCTGCTGTTCTCCACGCTGTTGATCCCGGTGACTTCCAGCCCCAAGGCTTCAAACCAATCTAGTCCTAGAAGGTTCTGTAATGGTGCGGTGGCGACGGTCACGGGCAGCTGGGCTACGATGTCCTTGAAACGGATCTGGAATGTGCCCTGGCCCACGATGGGGACTTGGTTCCCCTGGTAGTCTCGCAGCAGGATGTCTGGAACGCGTAGTTGGCTCTTTTTGAGGCTAGGGATAGCCTGTTTCATGGATGCCCATGAAATGATCGTTAGGGACGATCCCGTGTCAACTTCCAGCTCGCAAGGTGAGCCCTCCAAGAGGACTGTGACTTTCAGCTTTTTGGGCCGCTTGGTGCGGACCTGACTTATTGTGGTGAGATACGTTCGCAACTCCTCTCTCTGGGTCAACTCTATCTCAGCATCCGTATCCTGAAAATACTCTCGTTGAGCGTCTTGATAGAACGCTCTTTCAGCTCTTTGTGTGTAATCTCTCTGGGGATACGCTCGCTCAGCTCCTTGTGTGTAATCTCTCTGGGGATACGCTCACTCAGCTCTTTGGGAATTTTCTCTCTGAGTAAACACTTGTGGATTTCTCTCTGGGCGCCCTTTTTGGTTTCGCCAAGCCCCTGGGTTGGGCTTCTGTTGGCGGTACATGGGTGGCTGCTGTGAGGCAGGGACTTCGCTCCGGCACACTCGTGCGATGTGCCCAAGTTTGTTGCAGTGTGAACAAACAACGTTCCTGAACCTACAGGTAGACCGGGGGTGATTCCCTCCGCAGCTTGCGCAGGGCGGCAAACGGTATCCGGGTCTCCCCCCAGGTCTCACGTGACTGCTCCTCATCAGGTGACTTTCCTCGAGTTCGGGATCCTCGAAATCTGGAATGGTGTCCTCGTAGTGGACTCTGGTGTGTCTTGGCGCTGGCTGGCCTGTGTTGAATCCACGTTGAATTGTCTCCGCTGATCTGTCTGCTGCTTCTGAAGCTCTTGCCTCGTCGAGTACAATTTGTAGGCTTAAATTGGTTTTGGCTAACAGCCGTTTTTGTAGGGAAATGTCTCTCAGCCCGCTAACGAGTCGCTCCATAATCTGCTCATCCAGGTCTCTGAATCCACAATGTGTGGCTGCTTTTCGTAGAGCTGCAACGTACTGGTTGATAGATTCTCCCGCCTTCTGGTTCCTCGTGTTGAATGCTTGGCGGCAAACATGGCGGGAAGGTTTTGGCGCGTAATGAGTCTGTAGAGCTTGTTGCAACGCCGTCCATGATACTGCCTGTATTGGAGTAGGCGCAGTGAGGTCTCTGGCCGTGTTGAAGACTTCTTTTCCGCAGTAGCCGAGGAAGATGTTTTTCTTCCGGGCGTCGGTGATCCCCGTGTATTCGTTTGCTTCGAGAAAACACTCGAAACGAATCATGAAGGCTTCCCATTCGTCGTTCGCTGGGTCGAATGGAGCGGGGGGAGCGTGCATCGCCATCTTCTCTCGTTTGAATTTGCCGCGCTGTGTGGCCTGAGATGGCTGCCGGAATTTCCGCCGAATTCCTAGGCTGGATCAAATCCGGAGATTCTGGAGGTAGCGTTCTTCGTCCTATCTGTCTCTCATCCCACCTTCGTCGCCAATGTTAGATCTGGGCAACGAGAGAACAGACTGCGGACACGAAGTGACTTAACAGCTCTTTAATAGTAGTAGTAGTGATCCAGCTTGCTCTGTGGTCGGAGGGTTCCCCTTTTATAGGGATCGGGTACGCCCCTCGACCAATCAGAACAATACCTGTTTCCCGCTGTAGCAGCGGACCAGAGAGGAGACTTCCTACGATATATGCTAATATCTAACAACTTTGGGACCACCTGTTCTGTAAAGAAATAATTTCAAAATGCATACAATTTTTTATGGGGCCCAGAAATCATTTGGGGGTCATGACTTGACTTCATTCAATCCCTCAGAGGAACCTCAATAGCTAATATGGTAACACACCTGGCTGGTGGTGGATGCCATTCCGTGTAGCAGGACATGTTCTCCTTCAGGTTCTCCGTTCTCTGCTGAGCTCTCCGTGGTGCTGAAATCTTCTCCAGGAGATTGCTCCATGCTTTGAGGAGGTCCATTATCTGCTAGGTTACCCTCAGGCAGAGCTGAGGGTGAAGTGGAATCGGTCACCTGGAGTCCTCCCTCAAGCTGATCCTAAAACATAAGCATATCCAGAAGATGAAAAAAAGGGAGTGTAAATCTAGGCATTCAACAAAATCTTGGATTTGAGAATGTTGTGGTAGCTTTGGGCCCATTTCTATATCGGATCACCGGGCATAAATCAATCTACCATAGATTTGTTTAAAAATAAATCCAGTTGGGGGGAAAAGCTATCAATCTACCCATTTCCTTGTAGAAAGAGTGTAGAGCTTCTAAGACACTTCTTAACCGGGTGTATACCACACATTGAACTTAAATCCTAGCAAATCACCAGCGCTCGCTTAACGTGACTCTCAAAACAGGCTACATTACAGTAAAATCTAGATCGAAGGAGAAACTCAAGGGAAAGAGCTATCTGTTATCGGGTGTGACTCACACTGTTGCCTTGCTTAGCAACAACAATTCTGGTGCCATTAATGGTTGTGAGTCAAGGACTACCTATATCTGGAATTTGAAAGACATGGGCATAAGAATCATTGGGCACATGAGAGTCTAACTAACATACCAACATGAAAGACCAATCATGGTTAACATGATTACTGAACTAATTATTCTGTGTCCTCAGCTTCTTCTATGAAACCATTTCCCAGGTGTTTGAAGAGTAGTAAACTGCCAGAGTCACTTCCAAGAGAGTGGTGACCATATAAATGTGTAGACTGTTTGTTTGTTTGTTTGTTTGGATGGTTGGATGGATGGATGGGTGATTGGATGGATGGATGGGTGATTGGATGGATGGATGGATGGATGGGTGATTGTATGTATGTAAGATTAGATGGATGGATGGATGGATGGATGGATGGATGGATGGATGGATGGGTGGGTGGATGGGTGATTGTTTGGATGGATGGATGGATGATTGGATGGATGGATGGGTGATTGTATGTATGTAAGATTAGATGGATGGATGGATGGATGGATGGATGGATGGATGGATGGATGGATGGATGTTTGTTTGTTTGTTTGGATGGATGGATGGATGGATGGATGATTAGATGGTTGGATGGGTGATTGTTTGGATGAATGGATGGATGGATGGATGGGTGATTGTATGTAGTATGTAAGATTAGTTGGATGAATGGATGGGTGTTTGTTTTTTGTTTGTATGGATGGATGTTTGTTTGGATGTTTGTTTGAATGGATAGATTGATGGTTGTTTATATGGAAGGATGGGTAATTGGATGGGTGTGTGGATGTGTGGGTGAATGTGTATACAGAGAGAGAGAGAGAGAGAGAGAGAGAGAGAGAGAGAGAGAGAGAGAGAGAGAGAGAGAGAGAGAGAGAGAGAGAATGTGATCATGTTTTCCTTCACTCTTCTATTCTCAAAGTCAAAACCACCTGCTTCCTTCAATCTCCTCTTCTTCTAAAACTTAATTTCTAGCCCCTTGGTCATCCCCATCCTCCTTCTTTAAACCTCTTCCTGTTTCTATAAATCCTTTCTTGGCGGTGCCCACTAAGTTCAAGCTGGTGTCTGAGCAAAGCAGAAGTAAGGGGAATATGGGACGCTCCTCAGGTGAACCAAAAGGGAAAGTGAGAACAGAGAAACTTTGCATCAAAACTGTATTCAGCCAAGAGAAAAGAAAGTAGAAAAAGAAAGAAGATGACAGAGGAAGAACCAAGCGGAGCTGGAACAAATTGCTTCCAGCTCTTTGAGTGTCAGCCTCAGATCCATCTTTGGTCAGACTTTAGAGGGCTGCCACAGAGGGAACGGGACAGTAGCGAAGAGAGTAAATCATAACAGCGTTCTTTCACATGAGATCAAGGTCGGGCTGCTGGCACTTGGAGGGGAGTGAACAAAGTGTGGCAGCAGCTGAAACGGCGGATTGATTGGGCCATGTGATGTCAACGTCACTGGACAGGGCGGGGTGTGAGTTTTAGTGTGATTTCGCGGGATTTCAGATTCGGATTTTCCCCAGAAGTGCCAATATGACTCCTCTTAATAAAATCTTACTTTGATGGACTTTGTCTCGGAGTTCTGAATTGCAATGAGGAGTTAGGTGGAACACTGACCTTAGCCCGAATCAGAAATCTGAGTGGGATTTCTGGATCCAGAGATCAGGATTGGGATCTTACCTGCTGGGTGGGCCATAGATTGCTTTCTTGGCTCGTTTCAGCTAGAGATGGAGTGAGCTCTGGGGTGGAAGCTCCTGCCCCAATGGCAGCACCATTCCTCGTCCCGTTGACCAGAGGAGATATTCCTTGCCAAGGGTCTTTGAGGTTCTCTTCCCTCTCACCACCTTCTGGCTCAGCCTCTCCTAAAATGCCTTCTGATTCCCCACAGCCCCCTTCTTCTTCAGCCGCCAGTTCGGGGTCTTCAACTAGAAGAAAGTCACAAGCGGTGGGGTGAACATAAAAGTCCCCAAAAGATTCCAAGGACTTCCTTGCTTCATTTTTTCCCCCTTTGAAAACATTTTGCTTCACATCCAAGAAGCTTCTTCAATTCTTCAGAACTGGTTTTTCAGAAGAAACAGTTCTGAAGAATTGAAGAAGCTTCTTGGATGAGAAGCGAAATGTTTTCAAAGGAAAAAAAAATGAAGCAAGGAAGTCCAATTGCCTATTGGAAAACCCTGACCTGGATGATTGAGAATCTTTCTAGACGATGAAAAGGCATTCGACAAAGTACACCACAATCTACCATATTTTTCAGAGTATAAGACGTACCTTTTTCCCTCAAAAAAGAGGGTAAAAATCTGGGTGCGTCTTATACACTGAATACAGCATTTTTTGCCTCCTGAAACCCTGCCCCCTTCACCAAAATGGCCATGCAGAGCCTTTAGGAAGCTTTTAGAGAGCTCCTGGGGGCTCGGAAGGGCAGAAATGAGCAAAAAATGTGCTGTTTTTTGTTCAATTTTGCTCCCCCAGCCCTCAGGAGCACTCTATAAGCTTCCTAAAGACTATCCATGTCCTTTTGTTGGCAAAAAAGTGCCTGTTTTTGCAAAAAAATGGGCCATTTTTTGCTCGTTTTTGGCCCCTCCACCCCTCCAGGAGCACTCTACAAGCCTCCTAAAGGCTATTCATGCCCTTTTTGGGGGGGAAATGGGCCTGTTTTCGTGAAAAACGAGCCGTTTTGGGGAGATTTGCACAGTGCAAAAAATTTCTTTTAAAAAAATTGCTTCTTCAAAACCTTGGTGTGTCTTATACTCGGAAAAATATGGTACTTCTTCGTAAGTTAGAAAAAATGGGATAGATAGCATCACCACCAGATGGATTCGTAACTGGCTGACAAACCGTACTCAATGAGTAGTCCTTAATGGATCTATGTCATGGGTAGTCAACCTTTTTATACCTACTGCCCACTCACGTATCTCTGTTAGTAGTAAAATTTTCTAACCACCCACCGGTTCCACAGTAATGGTGATTTATAAAGTAGGGAAGTAACTTTACTTAATAAAATTTATAAAGCAAAGTTACAGCAAACCCCTACCGCCCACCATGAAAGCTGGAACGCCCACTAGTGGGCAGTAGGGACCAGGTTGACTATCACTGGTCTATGTCTTCATGGAGGGAAGTAAGCAGTGGGGTACCACAAGGTTGCGTTTTAGGCCAGTACTCTTCAATAACTTCGTAAACAACTTAGATGAGGAAATAGAAGGGGAACTTATTTGCAGATGATACCAAGCTGGCAGGAATAGCCAACACCCTAGAAGATAGGCTCAAGATCCAGATGGATCTTGACAGACTTGAACCCTGGGCCTTATCTAACAAAATGAAATTCAATGTAGAGAAAAGTAAAGTCTTAACACTTAGGCAAGAAAAACCCATATAGAGTACACATATAGACTGGATGAAACCAGGCTTAATAGCAGGGACTGGGAGAGGGATCTTGGAGTCTTAGTGGACAACCAGCTAAATAGGAGCCAGCCGTGTGCAGCAGCTGCCAAAAAAGCCAACGGAATCTAAGTTGCATTAACAAAGGGATACAATCAAGATCAAGTGAGGTACTACCATTCTATAAAGCCTTAGTAAGACCACACTTAAAATATTGCATCCAGTTTTGGTCACCACACTATAAAAAAAATGTTAAGACTCTAGAAAAAGTGCAGAGAAGAGCAACCAGGATGATGAGGGGACTGGAGGCTAAAACATACGATGGACGGTTGCAGGAACTGGGCAAGGCTAGTCTAGGGAAGAGAAGGACCAGGGGAGACATGATAGCAGTGTGCCAATATTTGAGGAGCTGCCACAGAGAGAAGGGGGTCAAGCAATGGGTGGAAACTGATCAAGGAGAGATTCAACCTGGAAACAAGGAGACATTTTCTGACAGTGAAAACAATCAACGGATGGAACAGAAGCTGCCTTCAGAAGTTGTGGGAGCTTCATCCCTGGAAGCTTTCAAGAAGAGATTGGACTGCCCTCTGTTAGAAATGGTGTAAAGTCTCCTGCTTGGGTGGGGGCGGGGGGGTTGGACTAGATGACCTACAAAGTCCCTTCCAACTCTGTTATTACGTTATCATTCTGTTATTCAGAAGTTGTGAGAGCTTCATCCCTGGAAGCTTTCAAGAAGAGACTGGACTGCCATTTGTCAGAAATAGTGTAGGGTCTCCTGCTTGGGTGGGGGCGCGGGGGGTTGGACTAGATGACCTACAAGATCCCTTCCAACTCTGTTATTCCGTTACTATTCTGTTATTCAGAAGTTGTGAGAGCTTCATCCCTGGAAGCTTTCAAGAAGAGACTGGACTGCCATCTGTCAGAAATAGTGTAGGGTCTCCTGCTTGGGCGGGGGTTGGACTAGATGACCTACAAGGTCCCTTCCAACTCTATTATTCTGTCTAATCAGTAGAACAGCTTGTCTCCCAGAATTGTGAGTGCTTCATCACTGGAGGTTTTCAAGAAGAGACTGGACAGCCATTTGTCTGAAATGGTATAAGGACTCCTGCCCTGAGCAGGGGGTTGGACTAGACGATCTCCAGGGTCCCTTCCAGCCCTACGATTCCATGATTCTATGACCTTTAATGAAATCCAGTTGATAGAGGATCCGTTCCTCCGCATTGAAGTCCACCGTGTAATGTTCCATGTTGTCGTATCCTGGCTCCAGAACATCTGGTTGACAGCTGTCGCTCACCTCCAAAATCCTGAAGGAAGGAGGAGGCACAAAGTTACACATGGAAACCTCTGGTTTCATTTATTTATTTTTGATTCCCCAAAAGCATGGATATTCTAAGAGAATAAATCATACTCACTTTCGGATGAGAACTTTGGCGTTCTGAGACATTGGAAGAAAGAAACAAAACGAAGATCAATCCCCAAAAAAGAAATGATTGAGAAAAACAGTGTGAGAAAGGATACGGGGTCATCCTTGACTTAGGAGCATTCATTTAGTGACCGTTCAAAGTTACAGCCGCACTGAGAAAAGTGACTTATGATCGGTTTTCACACTTGCAGCATGCCCTGGTCATATAATAAAAAATTTGGATGGCAACTGACTCATATTTATGAAAGTTGCAGCATCCTGAGCAGGTGTGGTATTCAGGTGAACCGTTAGCTCTGACCATCAACTGGCCCCGCCCTATCCTGTCCTTTATTTCCTGCTTTCTAGCTTACAATACAATAGCAGAGTTGGAAGGGACCTTGGAGGTCTTCTAGTCCAACCCCCTGCCTAGGCAGGAAACCCTATACCGTTTCAGACAAATAGCTATCCAACATCTTCTTAAAGACTTCCATTGTTGGGGCATTCACAACTTCTGGAGGCAAGCTGTTCCACTGATTAATTGTTCTAACTGTCTCCTCAGTTCTAAGTTGCTTCTCTCCTTGATTAGTTTCCACCCATTGTTTCTTGTTCTGCCCTCAGGTGCTTTGGAGAATAGGTTGACTCGCCTCTTCTTTGGGGCAACCCCTGAGATATTGGAAGACTGCTATCATGTCTCCCCTAGTCAACTAGACATACCTAGTTCCTGCAAGCGTTCTTCATATGTTTTAGTCTCCAGTCCCCTAATCCTCTTTGTTGCTCTTCTCTGCACTCTTTCTAGAGTCTCCACATCTTTTTTACATCGTGGTGACCAAAACTGAATGCAGGATTCCAAGTGTGGCCTTACCAAGGCCTTATAAAGTGGTATTAACACTTCACGTGATCTTGATTCTCTCCCTCTGTTGATGCAGCCTAGAACTGTGTTGGCTTTTTTGGCAGCTGCTGCACACGGCTGGCTCCTATTTAAATGGTTGTCCACTAGGACTCCAAGATCCCTCTCACAGTTGAGCAGGATCTTGGAGTCCTAGCTTATCTCAATTGCACGGCACAGCTGATTCCCCTCCCCAGCTGTTCTACTTACCGTTGCTGACTTGGAAGATAAGCAGGTGAGCTTCTGAATGCTCCATGTTCACCGCTGCACGCAAGCACTTCGGCCACACGTGCGCACCAAGCATGCGCTCATCGAATGGGTTGTTAAACCGGCCGCATCCCACCATTGATCCCAGGGTCATGTGATCCTCAAAATAACCAACCCTACCTGCATTTCTCTTTGTCGTCAAACGACATGGGCTTAGCTCAGGAGCGTCTTGACTTTTATAACTAGTTAGCAGCCATTTTGTGACGCGGCTTGAAATTCTACCAGGCCATAAAGATGAGCCTTAAATATGCTGCTCTATAGTATAAATATGATATACTATAGTATATACTACACTAAATTTACAATACAATACAATAGCAGAGTTGGAAGGGACCTTGGAGGTCTTCTAGTCCAACCCCAAATATACTTCTCAAAACTACATTTTAGTTCAGAATTTCTACAGGTCGTTCTTCACTTGCAACAGTTCATTTAATGAACGTTGACAGTTACATTAGCACTGAAAAATATGACTTACGGCTATTTTTAACACTTATGACCATTGCAAGCTTTCCCATTGGTCACCTGATCAAAATTCAGATGCTTGGCAACTGACTCATATTTATGACGGTCGCAGTGTCCTGGGGTCACGTGATCCCCTTTTGCGACCTCCTGACCAGCAAAGTCCATGGGGAAGCCAGATTCACTTAACAACCGTGACCAGGAAAGTCGTAAAATGGGGCAAACTCACTTAACAAACATTTCACTTGGGCTCTGTTGGGGTGATAAGTTGAGGACTACCTGTATCATCCTCATCCTCCTCTTTTAATGACCCCGTAATCCCTCGCGGGGTGGAGCCTAGGCATCTGAATGGAGCTGAGTCTTTACTGGCCCGATGCCTTTCCTGTTGCCAATGCGGAATTTTATTCAGCAGATATAGTATCAGTGTGACCAGAGAGAGAAATATCTGCCTCTACCTAGGATCGAACCCGCAACCTCCTGATTGTGAGGCAAGAGTTCCACCATGGCACCACCCTTGAGTACTACCTGTACATATTACATTTTGCTGGTGTCAGGGCTCTTACCTGGACAAAAACAGACATCTGAGGCTCTTCCATGGATTGCAGGGCAGTGTCCACCAGCTTGGAAGAAGATTCGATGTGGTCACTGCATACTTTGCTCAGCTCGTTCAGGTGCTGGGACTTGCTCTCCTGTTCATACGTGATTCTTTGAAGCATGATCTTCCTCCGTTCTTCCAAAATAGCCCCCATGCGGTCAAACTTCTCGCACAGCGCCTGCTTCTGAGCTTTGCAATTGGCCTGTGCGAGAAGGAAGGATCAGGCGATACAGCCAGGTTAGAGGGTCTAGCCAGGCTAATAAACCATGGTTTGTTGCTGAGGTTGGGTTTCCCCAACAATACACGTTGGTTGGGTGGTGAAAGATACAACTGGTGGATTATGTTATTTGAACCCAGGGTTGTGAATGAATGACCTCAGAATAACAGAGTTGGAAGGGACCTTGGAGGTCTTCTAGTCCAACCCCCTGCTCAAGCAGGAAATCCTAAAACATTTCAGACAAATGGTTGTCCAATCTCTTCTTAAAAACTTCCAATGTTGGAGCATTCACAACTTCTGGAGGCAAGTTGTTCCACTGATTAACTGTCCTCACTGTCAGGAAATTCCTCCTTAATTCCAGATTGCTTCTCTCCTTGATTAATTTCCACCCATTGTTTCTTGTCCTGTCTTCAGATGTTTTGGTGAATAGGTTCACCCACCTACCCATCCTCTCTGGAGCAACCCCTGAGATATTGGAAGATTGCTATAATGTCATCCCTGTTCCTTCTTTTAATTAAACTTGTCAGGGTAATGACGATTTAACAGCTGACCAGCTGCTGCAAGGCTGTAAACCAAGAGGATGACATGAAGATGGTTCAACAGGGTTACTGCCACTTTAAGAAGCTGTATATATAAGGGAGCCCATGTGAGGGCATCTCTCTCTCTCTCTCTCCTTGTGTATTATCTTCATAGTAGTTCTCTGTGTAGAGTTTGAGATTGATTGATTGCTTAGCTGTGCCTAGAAAGCGTATGTGTCTTTGTGTGCATACACGCACACACACCGTATTTTTTGGAGTGTAAGACGCACCATTTCCCCTCAAAAGAGGCTGAAAATCAGGGTGCGTCTTATACACTGAATACAGGATTTTTTGCCTCCCGAAACCCCGCTCCCTTTGCAAAAATGGCCGTGCATAGCTTTTTGGAGGCTTTCAGAGAGCTCCTGGGGGCTGGGGAGAGCAGAAATGAGTGAAAAACAGGCCATTTTTTGCTTAATTTTGCCCCCCCCTTATATATATGTGTGTTGTATTTGTGCTGATAAATAAATAAAGGGAGACTAGTATAGATCCCAGGTTCAAATCCCAGTAAGGGTATGGCTAGCTGATGAGAGCTAAATAGCTTGAAATGTATCTATACTAGTCTCCCTTTATTTATTTATCAGCACAAATACAACACAAATATAAAAAGGCAACATTAAAAATAAAAATATGGTTTTCTGCCTGGATGGTTTTCTTTGATGAGCCGAAGGACAGAAAGAGGGAGTAGTGAGCTTCCTCCCATATTTGGGCACACCAGGGGTTGTAACACATATACATATACATATACATATACATATACATATACATATACATATACATATACATATACATATACATATACATATACATATACATATACATATACATATACATACATACATATACATATACATATACATATACATATACATATACATATACATACACACACACACACACACACACACACACACACACATACATACATACACATATACATATACATATACATATACATACATACACACACACACACACATATACATACACATACACACACACACACACACACACACACACACACACACACACACACACACACACACACACACACACACACACACACATATATATATATATATATATATATATATATATATATATATATATATATATATATATATATTAAAAAGCCATTAGTATCACCGCATTTGAAAAGCATCTAAATTCCACCCACTTGTTCCGGAGGTTTATTTGGCTTCATTTGCTTAATTTTTCAAAAAGACACTTATTTACAGTCAAATGAAGTAGGAAAATGGGAGGAAAAAAAACTTGAAAGAAATTCAGAGTTTGAAATCGCACTGGGGAGATGATTTTTCCCTTGGTACCTTCATAAATACTTGATTCATCCTGAATCACATCTAAAATGATGCCATCAAACAAATTTAGATGAAAGACTTTTTCGCCTTCTATTTTTTTATATATCTTTACTTGCTCCATCTTTTATATCCAGCTTGTGGGTGAAGAAATACAGATAATCCTTGACTTTAAACAGTCTGAAACGGTATAGGGCTTCCTGCCTAGGCAGGGGGTTGGACTAGAAGACCTCCAAGGTCCCTTCCAACTCTGCTATTGTATTGTATTATTAAGTTCATTTAGTGACCATCTTTCAAAGTAATGAGGGCACTCAAAAAAGTGACTTAGGACCCTTTTTCACACTTATGACCATTGCAACATCCCCATGGTCATTTGATCAAAATTCAGCCCCTTGATAACTGACTCACAATTATGACGGTCGCAGGGTCCTGGGGAGGGGTCATGTGATCCCCTTTTGCAATCTTCTGACAAGCGAAGTCAATGGGGGAAGCCAGATTCACTTAAGAACCACGTGACTAACATGAAAAGTGCAGTGATTCATTTAGCAACAGTGGCAAAAAAGGTTGTAAAATGGGACAAGATTCACTTCACCAATCTCTCACATAGCAAGGGAAATTCTCGTGTTTAGTCCCAGGAGGCTTCAGGGAGGCCTGCTAGGCCTAAAATAGGGCCCAGGGGGGTCGTGTGCATGAGGCGGAGCGGGGAGGGGTCACACTCATGCGCAGGGGGGAAGGGGGAGCACAGGGGGGGTGCGCACATGCGCAGGGGGCTGGGGAGCATTGCATTATAGATATGGGCACACACAGACATGATTTTAGCACACGAGGAGAAAAGGGTTAGCCATCACTGCTCTAGATAGTCCTCAACGTATGACCACAATTGGGACCAAAAGTTCTGTTAAACAAGATGGTTATTAAGTGAATCGTGCCTGATGCTTTCATCTAATCCCTTACAGGTGGGACTAGAACTCACCGTCTCCTGGTGATTGGCCCAAAGTCACCCAGCCACTTTTTCAGGCCTAAACTGGGACTAGAACTCACCGTCTCCTGGTGATTGGCCCAAAGTCACCCAGCCACTTTTTCAGGCCTAAACTGGGACTAGAACTCACCGTCTCCTGGTGATTGGCCCAAAGTCACCCGGTCACTTTTTCAGGCCTAAACTGGGACTAGAACTCACCGTCTCCTGGTGATTGGCCCAAAGTCACCCAGTCACTTTTTCAGGCCTAAACTGGGACTAGAACTCACCGTCTCCTGGTGATTGGCCCAAAGTCACCCAGCCACTTTTTCAGGCCTAAACTGGGACTAGAACTCACCGTCTCCTGGTGATTGGCCCAAAGTCACCCGGTCACTTTTTCAGGCCTAAACTGGGACTAGAACTCACCGTCTCCTGGTGATTGGCCCAAAGTCACCCAGTCACTTTTTCAGGCCTAAACTGGGACTAGAACTCACCGTCTCCTGGTGATTGGCTCTAAGTCACCCAGTCACTTTTTCAGGCCTAAACTGGGACTAGAACTCACCGTCTCCTGGTGATTGGCTCTAAGTCACCCAGTCACTTTTTCAGGCCTAAACTGGGACTAGAACTCACCGTCTCCTGGTGATTGGCTCTAAGTCACCCAGTCACTTTTTCAGGCCTAAACTGGAACTAGAACTCACCGTCTCCTGGTGATTGGCCCAAATCACCCAGTCACTTTTTCAGGCCTAAACTGGGACTAAAACTCATGCTGTCCTGCTTTCCAGCCAGGTGCCTTAACTAGTAGATTAGTGATGGTGAAAAATTTTTTGTTCAGGTGCCAAAAGGGTGCATGTATGCGTGATAGCACATGTGTGCGCCCACACCCATAATGCAATGCCCTTCCCCCGTGCGCATGCACACAGGCATCACTGAAGCCTCCGGATCTCCGATAGGCCAGTTGGGCTGTTTTTCGCCCTCCCCAGGCTTCAGGAAGACTGGGAAGGGCGAATACTGCCTCCCCCGCCCCCCGGAAGGCTGAAAATCAGCTGGCCAGTGCACGCATGCACGCTCGAGCTGACTTAGGACAACTCCTCGCATGCCCTCAGATATGGCTCCGCGTGCCACCTGTGGTACCCATGCCATTGGTTCGCCATCAGATCAAATCAAACTGGCTCATTTGCAGCATGCAAGAGTCACCTAACCACACTTTGCGATGGCTTTTGCTGAAAAATTCCGCTTTTTCAGTTGTCAGCAAAATCTCACCCGTAGCAAACAATGGATTCCCATTTATGACTGCTGCATCCCCTTAATGACCGTTGCAAAAATTGTCATAAAATCGGGACTGCTAGATCGGGTACTGGAAAGCCACACTCAGGCTAAAGGCAACAACAGCTCTTTATTAAATCAGTAGTAACTATGTACAATCCAGCGAAGGTTGAGTCTGACAGCAGCCGTTTTATAGGGAGCTGTCAGACCCTTCGACCAATGAGATTAAACCTCTGTTCCCGCCAGAACAGAGGACCTTGGTGGAAACCATTATAGCTGAAGCTAGTATCTAACAGGGACGGTCACTGAGTTGGGCAGGCAGCATTCCGGTCATAACTCCAGGACTACCTGTATTTCTCTGTTCCACTTAATCATCTTGGGTGAATGCAGCGAGTGAAAAATGTTTGGGCGTGTGAAGGAGGCTGGGAGACATTCCTGGTTTTCAGAAGAAATGGGAAGAAGAATCAGGGCCCACCTCAATGTTCCTGCACCGGCCTTGGAGTTCTGCCATGTAGGTTTGTATCCGGTCATTAGCTGCCACGAGGGCCCCGATTCCAACGGTCAGCTCCGCCTAGATGGAAGAGATCGGAAGCCTTGCGGTGAAGATGTTTATTTATTCACATCCCACTTTTATTATCTTCTTATAAACAACTCAAGCAGCAAACTTCTTAATCTTACTATTTTCCTAATAGTAGGAAATAGCCACCCTGTGGGATGGGGTGGGGTGGGGTGGGGGGAGAGAGTGAGAGTGAGAGAGAGTGAGAGAGTGAGTGAGTGACTGGTTCAAGGTTACCCAGTCAGCTTAAAGGGGAGACTAGAACTCCCAGTCTCCTGGAGATTGGCTCAAAGTCACACAATTGGCTTTCATGCCTAAGGCAAGACTAGAACTCACAGTCTCCTGGTGATTGGCCCAAAGTCACCCGGTCACTTTTTCAGGCCTAAACTGGGACTAGAACTCACCGTCTCCTGGTGATTGGCCCAAAGTCACCCAGTCACTTTTTCAGGCCTAAACTGGGACTAGAACTCACCGTCTCCTGGTGATTGGCTCTAAGTCACCCAGTCACTTTTTCAGGCCTAAACTGGGACTAGAACTCACCGTCTCCTGGTGATTGGCTCTAAGTCACCCAGTCACTTTTTCAGGCCTAAACTGGGACTAGAACTCACCGTCTCCTGGTGATTGGCTCTAAGTCACCCAGTCACTTTTTCAGGCCTAAACTGGAACTAGAACTCACCGTCTCCTGGTGATTGGCCCAAATCACCCAGTCACTTTTTCAGGCCTAAACTGGGACTAAAACTCATGCTGTCCTGCTTTCCAGCCAGGTGCCTTAACTAGTAGATTAGTGATGGTGAAAAATTTTTTGTTCACACAATTGGCTTTCATGCCTAAGGCAGGACTAGAACTCACAGTCTCCTGGTGATTGGCTCAAAGTCACACAGTTGACTTTCGCACCTAAGGCAGGACTAGAACTCCCAGTCTCCTGGTGATTGGCTCAAAGTCACAGAATTGGCTTTCATGCCTAAGGCAAGACTAGAACTCACAGTCTCCTGGTGATTGGCTTAAAGTCACACAGTTGGCTTTCGCGCCTAAGGCAGGACTAGAACTCATAATGTCCTGGTGATTGACCCAGTCATCCGGCTTGTTTTCATGCCTAAGGCAGGACTAGAACTCACAGGCATCTTGTGATTAGTCCCAAATCACCAAGCTAGTTTTCAAGCCTAAAGTGGGACTAGAACTCGCCACCTCCTGGTGATTCACCCAAAGTCACCTAGCTGGCTTTCATGTCTAAACAACCAGTCATAAGGCAAGAACTAACTAGCATTTTAAGACTACAGGCCCAATCACTCCCTTTAATAGATTGGAGGTGGCGCAAATTGTAAACCAACATATTCAGAGGTAGAAAAGTTGATCTAAAACACACTAAGCAGTTCAATAAATGTTAAGTATGCCTTTTCATGTTGTAATAGTGTGTGTACATGTGTGTATAAAAATAATTTTTTCTTCTTCCTTTGAGTTGGCTTCGGAATTTCATTTTAATGTGTGCCATTGTGCACATAGAAAAATGACTATAAAGCTTGTCTTGTCTTGTCCCATTTTCTCTCTTCTCTTCTCTTCTCTTCTCTTCTCTTCTCTTCTCTTCTCTTCTCTTCTCTTCTCTTCTCTTCTCTTCTCTTCTCTTCTCTCCTCTTCTCTTATTCTTTTCTCTCCTCTCCTCTCTATTATTTTCTCTCCTCTCCTCTATTATTTTCTCTCCTCTCATCTATCTTCTATCCTCTCTATTATATTTTCTCCTCTCATCTATTCTCTCCTCTCCTATTATTTTCTCTCGTCTCCTCTATTATCTTTTCTCCTCTCCTCTCCTCTCTCCTCTCTATTATTTTCTCTCCTCTCCTCTCTTCTCTTCTCTTCTCTTCTCTTCTCTTCTCTTCTCTTCTCTTCTCTTCTCTCCTCTCTATTATTTTCTCTCCTCTCCTCTATCCCCTCCTCTCCTCTATTATTTTCTCTCCTCTCCTCTGTTCTCTTCTCTATTATTTTCTCTCCTCTGCTCTCCTCTCCTCCTTTCCTTTCCTCTCTCCTCTTTCATCTCATCTCATCTCCTCTTATCATCTGTAGGCTGGGGCACACCTTCTGCTTTGTGCAGATGTCCGAGAGTGGAGCTACTTCGCATTCCTTGTGTTCCCCGAAAACCTTGCACAGGGAGCATGTGGGAACAGCGCACGTCACACAATAAATGTTGATCCTTTCCTCCTCGTGCTCTTCGCAAGTTGGGTGCTCAGTTTTCAACAGAGGCCTGTTAAAGAAGGAAGAAAAATATGGGGGGGGGGAATATACGATGGGAGGGATAGATCTCCCCAAGATTCCCAGTTCCCCTTTAATTTTTAAAAAAATCATGTTATTTATTTATATACAAATATTTTGAAGACAGTGTACTGTCCAGGCATTTAATTTTACAAAAGAAGAAAATAACAGATATACTGATAGTAATATTAATAATACATATAGTAATTATAACAATGTTTGTAATTGTATTAGCTTATTTATAATCATATTAATTTTACTAGCACTTATAATTGTAAACAACATTCATACTTTAATTATGCATAAAAACAATCTTTCTTCATCTAATTTCTACCTCTTATCTCTAACCATTGATAAAATCTATTTCCACGTTAAGTAATACTTTTGTCAGGCCTGTAGTTATGTTTCTTTTTAGGATCTTTGGCCTGCCACACTTTGTATTAATTTCTTATGCTGTTTCATTAGTGTAGTAGTTGGGAGGAGGGAATAGAAAGGAGTAGGATTGTGGAATGTATGTTGTCATTCTTTTATAGAAGCCAAGGTCATCTTTTGTCTCCGCACCTCGACACCTGACCGGAAGCAGAGGGGTGTAGATGCCAGCGTGGAAGATGATGATTGGAACATGTGATGGATTTGTGGGTGTGAGGATAGATCATGAACTTTCAACTGGGTGGAATCCCAGGAAGAGAATCAGTGTTGGAATTCCATAGACGTGCTAACTTGCCTGTATGAATAAATGGGAACTTTAAGGATGATTCTGCCTTGGACAATGATTTATTTCATACATGGTATTTAGAACGCTAACAACTTTATATCTCATTTATCTTTTATTTTCAATGTCAAGCTATCCATCTCTCCACAGTCCAATATTTCCCGAACTATCGTATTTTTCAGAGTATGACGCACCTCCCCCCCTAAAAGAGGGTGAAAATTTGGGTGCATCTTATACACTGAATGTAGCCCCTCCCATCCACCGCCCCTCACCCTTTGGCCTCTGCTTCCCAGCAATTTACCTCCTTGCAGCAAACAGGGAAAATGGGGTTTGCGGAGGCTGCAATAGGCTATAGCAATCCCTGCAGCCTGAAACAGCTGATGATCGGGAGGCCACTTAAACTGAAAGTGAAACTTGCTGTTTGCTTCAGGAGGCAAATAGCTGGGAGGCAGGGGCAGATTTTTTTTTTCTTGTGCTAATCAGGCTGTTTGCTGCAAGGAGGTAAGTCAATAACTATAAATGCCTATAGAATGTTCAGATTATTACTTATTTTTAAAGACTGCTTTGTTATTGTTCTAGACATCTTAACAAAATGAAGAAGCTTTTTAAAATAAATGCTTGATCTGAAGAGGCCCCGTGCTATTGTATCTTCTTTTAAATAGCAGAGAATAACTATACTTCCAGAAAGCACATCCATTTTAACAACATCTGTACAAGTATAGTCTGAAATGTAACACTACAAACAGTGTATTTTCTCTGTTTGCTGCTTGTTGCAAGGAGGCAAATTGCTGGGAGCCAGAAGACGGGGTTTTTTTTTGTCTTGTTTTCCTCCACAAAAGCTAGGTGAGTCTTATACTTCGAAGCATCTTATACTCTGAAAAATACGGTATGTTTCCATCAAATCCTCTTAAATTCTGCATTGGGTCAACTCCATTTAATGAATCAATCAATGAATTCTGCCCACATTTGGGGATGTGGCGCAAAAGACAGCCAACCTTTCTGGTCCCCTCGCTGACGCTTGTTTGTAGATGTCGATGATGTTCTCCACCAGCAGATTCCGTTGCAGGCCGTAAATGCCGTGTCTGTCCAGGACGACTTCGTGGCGGCACGATGGGCAGCGAAATCTCCCTGCAGAGCCCAAACTTGTCCCTCGAGACTGTGGGGTGCAAGAGACCATAAATACACCAATAGGTGTTCTGACCCCCCTCTTCGTACACCAAAGCACTCCAAGACAAGAATACTGCTAGATGATTTATTCACAGTAAATTAATACACTGACTAGACCTTGGCAGCAATCCAGACTTCCAAGAAAAGAAACAGGCACGAGAGCTTCTCCAGCGTTGGTAATTAAGTTGAATCCTGCAACCAGCCTCCTCACAAAGTCTCTCCTTAAATACTATCTTGAGAGGAGCCTAATTACAACCACCTGGGTCCAATTATCTTCTGTATCTGCATAATTGTTTTCTACGTCTATCAGCCCTCCATTGCCGGATGTCCAGGACCAACTCCCTTGTCTCCTCCCCACTGCTCCAAGGCATGACGTCAGGAGCACACTCCCTTTGGCTTTCACTGCTGCTCCATGCCTCAGGCGCCTCCTGGTGGCCAACCAGCCTCTCTGATCCCTGCTCAGAGTCAGAACCCTGTCCAGGGTCCTCCACATCTTCCAGAGCCGACTCATAGGGCCCCTCGCTGTTGGAGTCTGTTTGCAGCTCCAACAGCTCCTGCTGGGCCACAACAGATAAGTAAGCTGGTAGATAATAGGTTTGGAGCGGCTTTGCTGTAGAGATCCGTGGAGCACTCAAGGGCAGCTGAAACCATCAAGATATTTAGTTGGTTAAAGGTGCACTTTGGGAGGCGGAAGGAGGAGGAGAGGAAGAGAAGGAGAAGGAGGAAGGGGAAGGAGGTGAAAAAAGAGAGAGGGGAAGAGAAGGAGAGACAAAGGAGAAGAAGGGAAAGGAAAGGGAGGAAAGGGAAGGAGGAAAATGAGAGAGAGGGAAAGTGGAGAAGGAGGAGAGGGAGAGGGAGGAGAGGGAAGGAGGAGAAGGAGAAGGGAAGGGAAGGAGGTGAAGAAGAGAGAAGGGGGAGGAGGAGGAGGAGAGGGAGAAAGGAAGGAGAGGTGCAAATATGTAACATGTTTGACTGCATGTAACTGATTTCCTATGCAAAAGGGAGGTATAGAATATAGAATAATGGAGTTGAAAGGAACCTTGGAGGTCTTCTAGTCCAACCCCTTGCTCAAGCAGGAAACCCTATAACCTGGGATGGTGAACCTATGGCACGTGTGCCACAGGTAGCAGGCAGAGCTATTTGTCAGAGCACGAGAGGCGTTGCCCTGTCAGTTGGCCAGCACGCATGCATTTGCTGCCCAGCTGACTTTGCCTTTTTTGAGGTCATTTCTCACCCTCCCCAGGCTCCAGAGGCTTTATAGGAGCCTGGGAAGGGTGAAAACAGCCTCCCCCGCCACCCCGGAGGCCCTCCGGAGGCTTCAGGAGCTTCTGTGAAGCCTCTGGAGCACAGAAAAACGGCCCTATGGACAAACTGGAAGTTCATGAACAGACTTCCGGTTTGCTCGTAGGGTCGTTTTTTGCCCTCCAGAGTCTTCGGGGAAGCCTCCGGAAGGTCCCTGAAGGCTCCGGAGGGCTAAAACCGGCCCTACAAGCAAACCAGAAGTCCGTTCCCAAACTTCCAGTTTGCCCATAGGGCTGGCTTTTCGTGCTCCGGAGGCTTCAGGGAAGCTCCTGAAGCCTCCGAAGGGCCTCCGGGGGTGGCTGTTTTTGCCCTCCCCAGGCTCCTATAAAGCCTCTGGAGCCTGGGGAGGGCAAAAAACACACCCAAAATGGGAAAGGAGCGCTGGTCGTGCGCACATGGGCACTGGGATCATGCGCATAGCATTATGGGTGTGGCATGCCAGC
Organism: Natrix helvetica; assembly: GCF_964273705.1. Classification (NCBI taxonomy): domain Eukaryota; kingdom Metazoa; phylum Chordata; class Lepidosauria; order Squamata; family Natricidae; genus Natrix; species Natrix helvetica. The sequence goes on from NC_138549.1 coordinate 173,022,078, forward strand.
GGACGACCCCCCTGCGCTCCCCCCGCTTTTGGCACGCGAGCCAAAAATGTTCGCCATCACTGCCCTATGCCATTTCTGACAGATGGTTGTCCAATCTCTTCTTAAAAACTTCCAGGTTACTTTTATCCTGTCTAATCAACTTTACTCTCGCATTTTCTTTGTTTTGTTAACTATAAAAAGGAGTGGGGGAAAAGGGCTCTCTCTACCTTTTTCATAGAGATCCCACTTTATCAAGGTACCCTAATAAACTGCTTTTAAACAATCTTCCAACTCAGTTAATATAATATAATAACAGAATTGGAAGGGACCTTGGAGGTCTTCTAGTCCAACCCCCTGCTTAGATAGGAACCCCTACACCACTTCAAACAAATGGTTTTCCAATCTCTTCTTTAAAATGTCCAGTGTTGGAGCATTCACAACTTCTGGAGGCAACTTGTTCAAGTGATTAATTGTTCTGTCAGGTATTTTCTTCTTAGTTCTAAGTTGCTTCTCTCCTTGATGAGTTTCCACCCATTGCTTCTTGTCCTGCCCTCAAGTGCTTTGGAGAATAGTTTGACTCCCTCTTCTTTGTGGCAACCCCTGAGATATTGGAAGACTGCTATCATGTCTCCCCTAGTCCTTCTTTTCATTAAACTAGACATACCCACTTCCAGCAACTGTTCTTTATATGATTTAGTCCCCTAATCCTCTTTGTTGCTCTTCTCTGTACTCTTTCCAGAGTATCAACATCCTTTTTATATAGTGGCGACCAAAACTGAATGCCGTATTCCAAGTGTGGCCTTACCAAGGCATTATGAAGTGGTATTAACACTTCACGTGATCTTGATTCTATCCCTCTGTTTACACAGCCTAGAACTGTGTTGGCTTTTTTGGCAGCTGCTGGACACGGCTGGCTCATATTTAAATGGTTGTCCACTAGAACTCCAAGATCCCTTTCACAGTTACTACTGTTGAGCAAGGCACCACCTATACTGTACCTGTGCATTCCGTTTTTGTTGCCTAAATGTAGAACCTTACTCTTTTCACCATTGAATTTCATTTTATTAGATAGTGCCCAGTGTTCAAGTCTTTCAAGATCCTTCTGTACCTTAAGCCTGTCTTCTGGAGTGTTGGCTATTCCTGCCAGCTTGGTGTCATCTGCAAATTTGATTGCTCACCATATTAGAATGCTTTCTTGAACTGTCTTGTATTTTTGGCCTTCTCACATTTCAAAAATGGGGCACCTCGGGGAGCAATGCAAGCAGTTCCAGAAGTTGACATACACCCCTCCTCTTTGCAGCCCACATCTCTCCAAGGTCAGTGGTTCAATGCTCAGCTCTCCAGGGGTTAGGAGGGGGCCTAACTAGATGAGCTCCAGCAAAAGAGCATATTATTTTGGCAAGGAATCCAAACACCCAAGACCGACTGGAGCCAAGCCTTGATATCCAATAATAGCGCAAAGGCAGGTGTCGGTGATCCCCAAGGAGAGACAAAGGGCTAGAAACCAGAGCATTCAACGACCGTCTGTAATTGTGAATTGGGCCCACAAATGTCTGGGAAGAAATCTCGATGGCCTATATTGCATGCGCAGGTCTCAATCACGTTTATTTATTTATTTGTAACATGGCTTTATTATTTGTGTGTGTGTGTGTGTGTGTGTGCGTATTGTGTCACAATCCCTGGTATGCCCAAATATGGGAGGGAATAGCTGATAAAGGAGGAGAGCCTGTGGCTTAGTGGCTAATACATCTGCCTAATATTTAATACAGCCCAGGTTCAAATCCCAGTAAGGGTATGGCTAGCTGATGAGAGCTAAATAGCTTGAAATAGATCTATACTAGTCTCCCTTTATTTATTTATCAGCACAAATACAGAGATGGGGGTGTTATTGGTTTAACCGTTTGTATCTTGGGTTTGTTCTTGTTGTTATGTAAGCAGCTTAGAGTTACTGAGATTACCGTATTTTTCGGAGCATAAGATGCACCTTTTTCCCCTCAAAAAAGAGGCTGAAAATCTGGGTGCGTCTTATACACTGAATGCAGCATTTTTTTTGCCTCCCGAAACCCCGCTCCCTTTGCAAAAATGGCCATGCAGAGCCTTTAGGAGCCTTGCAGAGTGCTGCTGGGGGCTGGGGAGGGCAGAAATGAACGAAAAATAGGCCATTTTATGGTCAATTTTGCCCCCCCCCCCAGCCTCCAGGAGCACTCTATAAGCCTCCTAAAGGCTCTGCACTTCCATTTGTTTTACAAAAACCAGGCCATTTTTTGCTCATTTTGGGGCCGCACCCCCAGCACTCTACAAGCCTCCTAAAGACAATTCATGACCTTTTTTTTTAAAGGCCCATTTTTGTGAAAAACGGGCTGGTTTTGGAGGTCTGCAGAGTGCAAAAACTTTTTTTTAAAAAAAATTGCCTCTTCAAAATCTTGGTGCGTTCTTATACTCCGGTGTGTCTTATACTCCGAAAAATACGGTAAGTGGGCAGCTATATAAATTCTCATAAACACACAAAAAATAAATCCTGCAAGGTGGGTTGGGGTGGGAGAGAGCGAGACAGAGAGGGACAGAAAGAAAGAGAGACAGAAAGAGAGAGAAAGAAAAAGAGAGAGACAGAGATAGAAAGAAAAAGACAGAGAAAGAGACAAAAGGAAAGGAGAGATTGAAAGGAAGGAAGGAAGGAAGGAAGGAAGAGAGAGAGAGTGAGTGAGAGAGAGAGAGAGAGAGAGAGAAAGAAAGAAAGAAAGAAAGAAAGAAAGAAAGAAAGAAAGAAAGAAAGAAAGAAAGAAAGAAAGAAAAAAAACTAGCCCAAAGCAGCTCAACTGGCTTTTATGCCTAATCAGAGGTGGATTCCTACGAGTATTACTCCCGATTCGGCGCGCATTTTTTTTTGCCCGCCCCAGCACTATTTAGCCACATTTTCTAAGCTGCACGCATATGTTCAAGCCGTGCATGCGAGCCAAGCACATGCGCGGAAGGTTGTGCACATGTGCAGAATGTGCACACTCACATTTTTTGGTGCGCGGCGAACCAGTGGTAAACCTATGTGAGACCCACCTCTGGACAACTGTACCTATTCTCTGAAGAACAGAATATCCTAAAGGTTCCTCTCGCACATATGCGCTAGTCGTTCCCAACTCTAGGGTGTGGTGCTCCTCTCCATTTCAAAGCCGAAGAGCCAGGGCTGTCCGTAGATGTCTCCGTGGTCATGTGTCCGGCATGACTAAACGCTGAAGACGCACAGAACTCCTATTTTTTCCTACTTGCATTTTTTACATGCTCTCGAACTGCTAGGTTAGCAGAAGCTGAGACAAGTAACGGAAGCTCACTCCGTTATCCGGCGCTAGGGATTTGAATCACCGAACTGTCGATCTTTCTGATCGACAAGCTCACCCTCTGAGCCACTGAGCGTCCCTTCAGAATATCCTAGTCACCCACAAACACTTACAATGCAATCCCAACCATCTCGTTCTCCCATCCGCTTGAAACCCCGTGATCTGCTGTGATCTTTTGAAACCTCTGAAAGCACCTTCCCAAACTCCCCAAAGCGTTGACCCAACTCTGCTCTCCGATTCTGAGAGCCAAGTGCTCCATGTTGAGAAAACGTTGCCATTAATTTGCTTTGAAGGGTTCCCCACCCACAACTGACCTGAAAAATGTCATTGGCGCATTTCCGGCAGAGGTTGTGTTGACATGGAAGAATGACCACAGGTTTGGTGAACATCTCCAAGCAAATGGGGCAGATGAGTTGCCTCTCCAGGTTCTCCATGGTGGGACAATCTCTTGGGTAGGACGTGTACTCCATGTGCTTCGACATGACCAGGGTCCGAGGCAGCCTTGTTTGTGGAGGTGCAGCTCCTTCTGTGTGTCCTTGCAAGACACGGCGGTGGGAAAAAGCTGGAGATGGCCAGAAGCACCTGACGGCTTTGGGTTCCCCAGGGGTCTGCCACATGTTACTTGAAGGCTCCAGAAATATAACCGCGGTGTCATGCTCCCCACCAGTGGTTTAGGTTTCGACTCGGTCCTAAAGGGCATTTCAGCTCAGATGCAAAAGTTGGCATCTCGAAGGTGGAAGGAAGGATTAAAATTTTGGAAGGAAGCCAGAGATGATTAGGACTAGGGGGTGACATGATAGCAGGGTTCAAATATTTGAGGGTCTGCCACAAAGAAGAGGGGAGGTCCAATTTATTTTCCATAGCATCTGAAGGCAGGACAAGAAACAATGGATGGAAACTGATCGAGAAGCAACCAAGAATTAAGGAGAAACTTCCTGACAGTGAGAACAATCAGTGGAACGGCTTGCCACCAGACGTTATGGGGGCTCTAACACTGGAGGTTTTTAAGAAGAGAGTGGACAGCCACTTGTCTGGAATAGTACAGGGCAGGGGTGTCAGAGTCAATTTCATTGAGGGCCGCATCAGGGCTGTGGTTGACCTGGGTGGGGGGAGTGACTAGTTGGGTGTGGCCAACTGGGTGGGCATGGCCAGCTTAACAACACTCACTGGGCATGGCTGACTGGGTGGGCATGGCCAGCTTAACACTCACTTGGCATGGCCGACTGGGTGAGCGTGGCCAGCTTAACAACACTCACTGGGCATGGCTGACTGGGTGGGCATGGCTAGCTTAACAACACTCACTGGACATTGCCAACCGGGTGGGCATGGCCAGCTTAACAACACTCACTGGGCATGGCCAACCGGGTGGGCATGGCCAGCTTAACAACACTCACTGGGCATGGCCAACCGGGTGGGCAAGGCCAGCTTAACAACACTCATTGGGCATGGTCAACTGGATGGGCATGGCCAGCTTAACAACACTCACTGGGCATGGCTGACTGGGTGGGCATGGCCAGCTTAACAACACTCACTGGACATTGCCAACCGGGTGGGCATGGCCAGCTTAACAACACTCACTGGGCATGGCCAACCGGGTGGGCATGGCCAGCTTAACAACACTCACTGGGCATGGCCAACCGGGTGGGCATGGCCAGCTTAACAACACTCACTGGGCATGGCCAACTGGGTGGGCATGGCCAGCTTAACAACACTCATTGGGCATGGTCAACTGGATGGGCATGGCCAGCTTAACAACTCACTGGGCATGGCCGATTGGGTGGGCATGGCCAGTTTAACAACACTCACTGGGCATGGCCGACTGGGTGGGCATGGCCAGCTTGACACCACTCCCCAAACTGCTGGCATGTTTCCCCTTCGCATTGGGTAGACAGCACCAAAGTGACGCGAGCTGGCCCCTTATGGTTTCCAGGATGGCCTCATGACCACATTGCAGGCCGGATCCGGCCCACTGCTGAAGCAAGAGACCCTATACCAGAGGTGTGGAACACAAGGCCCATGGGCCAGATCCAGCCCACAGGCCTTGCGTTTGACACCCGTGGTATAGTCTCTTGCTTCAGCAGTGGTTTGGACTAGAAGACCTCCAAGGTCCCTTCCAGGTCTGTTATTCTGTACTCTTAAGAAACTCTTTCTGGTACACGGATGCAATCCGGTTCTTTTTAAATCCGATTATGGCTGGTCCTCAACTTACAACCACAATGGAGTCCAACATTTATGTTGCTAAGCGAGACATCCCCCCCCCCTCTGACTGTTAGGAAATTTCTCCTTTGTTCTAGGTTGCTTCGCTCCTTGATTAGTTTCCATCTTGCACTGAAGGGGTCTGTAACATCCTTTCCCATCTGATGTGGTGGTGGTGAAGGTAGTTGTGTAGGTCACCTGGCCCTAAGCCGTGTAGGGCTTTAAAAGTCACAACCAACACCTTGAATGGAACCTGGAAATAAACCTGCAGCGAACACAGCTTGCACAGCAGAGGTGTCGTATCTTTAGGCGTCCTGAAGATGGCCTGTGTGGTTGCATTTTGTACCAACTGAAGCTTTCAGATACTTTTTAAGGGTTAGCCCCATCTCAAGCGCATTGCAACGGTCCAGTTGTTTCCCAGCAGACCTGGGTCACCTCCCACCCAATGTCATTCCAGCTATATTTCTTAATCCAAGCAACAGCGCTTTAGACTTATCTGCCGCTCCACCATGTTTTTACAGCCCTCTCTAAACAGCATCTTGCCCCCAACCAACTGGGTCCTCATTTGACTGATCTTGGAAAGATGGAAGGCTGGGTCAACCTTGAGCTGGTCAGGATCGAACTCCTGGCAGTGGGCAGAGTTAGCCTGCAATATTGCACTCTAACCAGTGAGCCACCATGGAAGGAAGGAAGATCAAAGGAGGAAGGGATGTAAAGGAAGGAATAGCACTTAGACATATATACCACTTCACAGTGTTTTCCAGCCCTCTCTAAGCGGTTTACAAAGTCGGCCTCTTGCCCCCAACCATCTGGGTCCTCATTTTACCCACCTCGGAAGGAGGGAAGGCTGAGTTTGATCCTGGCCTGTCCAGGATCAAACTCCTTGCAGTCAGCAGAATTACCCTGCAATACCGCATTCTAACCACTGCAACACCATGACAGACGGATAGATATACTGTAGATAGATAGATAGATAGATAGATAGATAGATAGATAGATAGATAGATAGATAGCAATGTTCCCTCTAATTTTTTTTCGATGTGAGCAGAAAAGTATAGTGTTTGAGCGGCACATTTTCATGCCTGAGCACCTGAATTTTTTTCACAGATGTCACCTAAGACAACAACGAAATCAGTATTATTTGAAACTCAAAGTTATGCTTCTTCAAGGTACCCGCTTAATTCAAAGTGTTATATAATGTCAGTATCACTTAACAACGCTCCTGCTTAGCAACCAAAATGTTGGCTCAGGAACTCTGGCATTTGAAGCACGCAAGTCTTAAAGCTGTCAAGTTACAAGACCCTTGCACCCCTAACCCTTTAGGGAAAAAAAACCCAGGGGTCTTCAAACCTGACAGCTTGAAGACTTGTGGACTTCAACTCCCAGAATTCCTCCTCCAGTCATGTTGGCTCAGGAACTCTGGCATTTGAAGCACGCAAGTCTTAAAGCTGTCAAGTTACAAGATCCTTGCACCCCTAATCCTTTAAGGAAAAAAACCCCAGGGGTCTTCAAATCTGACAGCTTTAAGACTTGTGGACTTCAACTCCCAGAATTCCTCCTCCAGTCCTGTTGGCTCAGGAACTCTGGCATTTGAAGCATGGAAGTCTTAAAGCTGTCAAGTTACAAGACCCTTCCACCCCTAGAAAAAAAACGCAGAGGTCTTCAAACCTGACAGCTTTAAGACTTGTGGACTTCAACTCCCAGAATTCCTCCTCCAGTCATGTTGCAGCGACGTCATCTGCGTGGATCTGCTCCATCTTTGCTTTCTTCATTGTGGGCAGGGCTGCTGCTGAAGATGCCGACGAGTTGCCACCAGAATAACTGCTGCTACCTCCTCCTCCTCCAACAGCACCACCAGATTTGCTCCTGAGCTCAGCGCCGTTATCCCTGCCCGCTCCTCCTCCTCCGTGCTTTTGAGGAGCCATGAGGCTTTTTTCCCCCCTGCTCCCCCCCGCCTTCCTACTGTCTTCTGCAGCCTCGTGGCTCCTCAAAAGCACGGCGGAGGAGGAGGAGGGGGCAGGGGTAACCCAGCGCTGAGCTCAGGTGCTCCGAGCAGAGGGGAGGCGCTGCTGCCACGCGCGGAGATGCCGGCTGGAGCTTTGGCAGCTTCATCTCAGCCACAGCGCCGGGCGGCAAATCCGGCAGTGCTGCCTGTTAGAGGAGGAGGTGGTGGTAGCAGTTCTTCCGGTGGCGGTGGGGGCTTTGGGGCTTCACAACTAGCCTCAGTCGCCCCGTGCTCCTCAAAGCAAGTCTGGGGAAGTCCTTTGCGGGCGGCCCGTTCTAGCTGCCTGCAAAGGACCTCCCCAGCTTCTGGACCCTGTGGCAATAGAAATCACTGCGCGGCAGTTGAAAATTGCTGCACGGTGTTTTCTTGCCACCTGCGCGGGCGCGCAGCCGCGCACCTTAGAGGGAACGTAGATAGATAGATGATAGATAGATAGATAGATAGATGGATAGATAGATAACCGTACATAGGTAGATAGATCGGTAGGTAGGTAGGTCGATAGATACTGTAGATAGGTAGGTAGGTAGATAGATTACAACAGCATTAGCTGTTTACATATACCACTTCACAGTGATTTACAGTCCTCTTTAAGTGGTTTACAGAGTCAGCCTCTTGCCCCCAACAATCTAAGTCCGCGTTTTACTGACCTCGGAAGGATGGAAGGCTGAGTCGACCTTGAGCTGGTCAGGATTGAACTCTTGACAGTGAGCAGAGTTAGCCTGCAATGCTGCATTCTAACCGCTGTGCTATCCCGTCTTCAAATCTAAGACTGAAATTTGCAATGCAGACAGGGGGAGCAAGGAATTAGAAGTGGCTGCTTGTTGGCTTTCTTTTGGAGAGAAATTTAAATTAATTCCACTTTTATCCCCAAGGACGGAAGGAGCTCAATTGCTGAGCAATACGGGACAGAATCTTTCTCTTTGTTTCATGTAGTTTGCCTCTTTCCTCTTTCATTAAACCCCTTTTGTTTCATTTTAACTCAAGCTTGGCTGGCGTGTTGTGTTTTTCGGCCTCGGCAATGTTTAAGTTGAGTGGACTTCAACTCCCAGAATTCCTCAGGCAGCACTGGTAGTCCTCGATTTATGACCACAATGGAGTCCAACATCTCTGTTGCTAAGACCGTTGTGAATTATTCCCCATTTTATGACCTTTCTCGCTACAGTTGTTAAGTGAATCGCTACAGTCGTTAAGTTAGTAACACGGTTGTTAAGTGAATCTGGCTCCCCCCATTTGACTTTTCTGGTCAGGTCGCAAAAGGGGATGTACGTGAGCCCAGGGACACTGCAACGGTCATAAATATTGATCAGATTAACACAACGGCCGTAAGTGTGAAAAAAACTGGTCATGTCACTTTTTTTCAGTGCTGTTGTTACTTCGAATGGTCACTGAACAAATGGTTGTATGTTGAGGACTAGCTACACCCGTGATGGTGAGTGTAGGAGCCATTTGTTAGGGCATGCAAGGCATTGCCCTTCCAGCTGACTTCGGCCTTCTTGTTTGGCTGTCTTTTTCGGGAACAGACTTCCCGTTCGCGCGTTGGGCCATTTTTCGAGCTCCGGAGCCTTCAGGAGGCGAAAAACGGCCCTACGGGTAACCCGGAAGTTTGGGAATGGTGACTTCCGGTTTGCCCCTAGGGCTTTTTGCCCTCCGGAGGGCCTCCAAAGGGGCAGGGGAGACTGTTTTCGCCCTCCCCAGGCTCCTAGAAAGCCTCTGGAGCCTAGGGAGGGTGAAAAAAGCGTGCAAAAAGGGGGGGGCATGCGCGCACGGGGGGGATGTCACACGCATAGCTTTATGGGTGTGGGCACGCCCGCTCATGCCCCCCTTGCGCTCCCCCCGCTTTTGGGACGGGATCCAAAAAAGGTCAGCCATCACAGATCTACACAATGAATCCGGCTACCGGTTATGGATTTCCTCTTCAATTAAAATCCATTTTTGGCAAGAAAACGGCAAAGATTGTAGCAAAGAAGAAAGGGGAAAAAATGCAAATCAAGCCAAGGTTTGGTGTTTTTTTTTTGCCATGAAAACATTTATTTTACAATAATCTTGGTTTCTGGTAATTTAGCAATCTTTATTTTATTTTATTTTTCACTTTTGAAGTTCCTACTCAGACATACAATTACATAAATTACCATGCTAAAACATAATAGAATTCCTTCCGGAACAGGAGGTATGTACAGGAGCTCAGGACCTGCGACTGTTAACAATCCACAATTACTTCGAATGTACAAGCCACAGTTACTTACATACAATTCAAAGGACGACCCTTTAAATAACATAACAAAATATATATATATATATGTTCTATGTATATATATATATTTATATCATTGCTTTTCAAATGCATCTATCTATACTTTGATTGTTTTTTTTTCCTTTTTCACGATTAACTTTTTGTTTTTATTTTTTTTACTTTTTAACACATTGGGATTCCCCCCCCCCATTCCCCCCTTCTCCCATCTCACAAATATAAGTGCAAAAAATCCAAACGAACCAAAAAAAAAAAAAAACCACCAGTTTTAACTCGACGGGTTAAATGGATTTCAAGAGGTGGCAGTAAAATCTAAAAATCATTGTTAAGTTAGTGATATGCACCCCACTAGTTTCAGAACCTTGGTTTTTTGGGGAACGTTAACTGAACTCAACCAACATGGTAAAACAAGATATACTGGCCAATTTTACCCCTTAGTCCAGGAATCGCCAATCTTGGCAACTTGAAGACTTGTGGACTTCAACTCCTAGAATTCCTCAGCCAGCATGGCTGGCTGAGGAATTCTGGGAATTGAAGTCCACAAGTCTTCAAGGTTGAAGATCAGTACCTTAAATACATGAGACCCACTAAAATTGACTAACTACTAGGGAAATAAATTCACACACACACCCGAAAAAACCAACAAACCTTAAGAAGAGCAGGCATAGGAGGAAGGGATGAATGGAACAACTTGCTTAACAAGATAAAGCTGGCCCCCACATTCACACAGAGACATCCACACCCGACGAGAAAAACGGAACATCTGAAGGGTCGGTTGCTTGATAAGAGGTTTCGATCAATCCCAGAGACATAATTTAAAAAATAAAAATTAACGGTTCGAAAGATCAACAATGAAATAACTTCTGTGACCTGCATGGTGCAGTTAACATGATTCTGCTGATTGCCTCCAGTTTTTCCATAAGTCATACTTCCACGTGTCTATTTCAGCGTTTTCCCCACACAGACATCGTGAGGAGGACCACCAAACCTTCTCCAGAACGTTTCGGCCAACAGGAAAAAAACAAAAACACGGGAGTTTTTCCAGCCAAGATGAAGGCGGGCTAGTGGGATGAACCAAACCATTGAATCTTGCCACCGATCCTGCCTGCTCTATCTGGTAGCTTCATGGCCTTCAGAGAGCTAAGAAGGGGACCTGGGGGAAGGAGACCTTCGCAGGTGGCTGGAGGAAGTCCCTCCTCATTTCGTTTGGATGGCGGTGAGGATGTTGGAGGGGAGAGGAATGAAAAAGCAGAAGACAACCTTTAGATGAGTATCGCCGTAACAATACTCTGTACATCTCATTCGCTGTTTCTCGGGTCATCTCTGGAGGCCTCCCTTCCGTTCATGAAATTCTTCTGGAAAACTCTGCCTTTTTATTTAGCCGTAAAAGAATCCTAATTTGGGGACGCTTGAGATCAGGACTTCTCATTCCTGCTTGGAGCATGAGCTGCAGAAAAGTGCTTTTGCAGGGGATTGGCGGGATGCGAGCCAGAATTAGGCTACGGATTTTACTTCGGTTCTGTCTAAAGAGAGCGATGGGCTGGGGGAATGCTGAACAAGCACGCCACGCGATTCCACAGGGCGTCTTTCTGTGTACGCAATCGGGGTTCTTATCCAAACGAAGGACGCTAAAGTGAAACCAGAAGTACAACATAGGGCAAGGTGTACACACGACTGCTTTGAGGATATTTACATAACGGTATCTACAAATATGAAACCCAGAGGCCCTATAGATGTGACTTGGGCTTTTGATGAAGGCTCTTAGCTTGCTAGTAAAAGCCCTGTGTTCTTCTTGCCCACTTAAGCAAAGGCTCCCAATTTATGTAGAAGGGGAGAAAAGGCAGGGGTTGAATCCAGGCGGTTTGAAGGAACCAGTAGCTCTGGTGATTAGTTGGCCCCACCCAACTGCTAGTCTGCCCTATATTTCCTTTGTTTGAAACCCAGCTGATCGGCGCCGCAGCGCAGGTTGCCACACCTCAGCTGTTTTACTCATCGGAGCTGTAGTAGAAGGTTTAAGTTTTAGAGCTGTTTTCAAATGCTCTGTGCATGCGCAACTGGTCGTTACATTGGTTGAATCCCACCATTGGGCAAAGGGAAGGGGAATGGGAAGGAGGAAAAGGCGATGGAGACAGTGAAAGAAAGGGGAAAAAAAGAGGGAAGGGAAGGGGGGAGAAGGAGAAGACAAAGAAGGAAGGGAGATAGAGAAAGAAAAAGAGGAGGAAGAGGAGAGATGGAGAGAGAAAGAAAAGGAGAAAATGAATAAAGTGAAAGGAGGAGGAAAGGAGGAGGGGGATGAAAAAGGAGGAGGAGGAGGAGGAGGAGGAGGAGGAGGAGGAGGAAGGGAGATGGAGGCAGAAAGAAAAGGAGAAAATGAATGGGAGAAGAGAAGAAAAGAGGAGGAGGAGGAATCAAGAGAAATTTGGCTACTTGAAGGAAAATCCAAATCTCATCTAGATAAATTTTCAGGTTTAGGACACATGAGCAATTTGCTAAGTCAAAATTTAGCAGCAATATATGCGCTGGAAGACTGCCAAATCAGAAAACTTACAATTTGGGAAACTTATCATGTTTAGTTGAATCAGAGAAAAAGAAAATGCAAATGTTATGTACCGGCAAAGTTCTGGCTTCAAATTCATTGGCATGGAGTCTTCTCATAAACCAGGGGTGTCCAAACTTGGCAACTTTAAGACTTGTGGACTTCACCTGCCAGAATTCCCCAGCCAGCTGGCTGGGGAATTCTGGCAGGTGAAGTCCACAAGTCTTAAAGTTGCCAAGTTTGGACACCCCTGTCATAAACCAAAGTCAGTGGACTTTAAAAAAAAAGCATTTATGGATTTAGGCACCTGTCTTGGATCTCAGTAGCTTCTTTTGGCTTCCAAAGGGGGCAAGACCTCGGATGCTAGGTTTCACCAAATGGATGCCTGAAATACAGCTTGGCCATAACTCTGGGGAAAATTAATTCTGGGTGTAATACATTTTGGGCCCTACTTATACCTACCACCAATGTGTTTAATATCTATTGCCAAGATTTTGATAAAGTTAGAAAAATCAGAAGAAACAGCTGCTTGAAGGTATTGTGGCAACACGCAAGGAGGTGGTAAATTAAAAACAAAATCAAGCTACTGGGGGAAAAAAACTCAGCTTGAATTTGCATCTTATCCATGGCTGAAAAATCAGGGAAACCAGGCTGATTTGAACACAGAACCTCTGCAAAAGATAGGTCAAATAATTTTAAAATCTCCACTGTTCAAGGCACAGCCAGCCATCTCTCGGGATTTTAATATTTGGACTTGATTTAAAGAGAGAGAAAAAACTATGTACTAACAAGATTTCAGAAACCTGTCTACACCAGGGAAGGGGATCTTTGGCTTAGACTAACTTTAAATTAAAGTTAATTAATCTAAAACATCAAGACTCTGGGATGGAAGACAGCCCTGATTAGTCAGGGTCCAGACTAATCGAGATCTGTGTATCTCCTGAATAGAATTAAAACAGTGTTTTCCCAACCTGATCTATGTTAAGATGCGTGGACTTCAACTCCCAGAATACCCCATTGCTGGCTGGGGTATTCTGGGAGTTGAAGTCCACGCATATTAAAATGGCTAAGGTTGGGACACAATAAGTTAGAGAGGAATCGAAAAAGTTGACAAGAACATGATAAGGTCCTGCAGAAAAGAATGAACATAATGAGAACGAAAAGAATAGAATAACGTTTACAATGGAAATTACTAGAATGGTTATGGTACCATCTAATACATGGTTTTTTGGTTTTTTCTTCTTCTTCAAATTTGGCTGTTTTAAGAGGTCTGGATTTCAACTTCCAGAATGCTGGCTGGGGAATTCTAGGAGTTGCAATCTGCCCTTCTTAAAGTAGCTAGGTTTGAAAAACATTGGTGAAAATCCATTTTTCTGTCCAAGACGGCCATGATCCTACTATTGAAGCCCTGCCGGTGTCAAATGCACAACTTGTGTACAAATGTGACAAAGAGTTTGATTCCAAGACCGAGGACATAATTTTGACTTCTATGACACCACCTCCCACTTGAAACACAGCTGGCATCTAGCCAGTTCTCTTTGGTTCGGGCGAACTGGTAGCGGTTCAATATCAATTTTAAAAGCCAATTACGAGATAACAGCAGCTTGTTTCCGGTGATTTAGAATTATAGACCACTAGGGCAAAGTATCCTAATGAACAAAACTGACAAAAAAATGAAAGCATCATGCCTGAGAATGAGTGGGTTTTTTTTTTCTTTTTATAGCTAAATATTACAATTCAACATCTAAATTTTGTTCTGTTAGCCTCAAGTCAAGTGATGTTTTTGCCTTAGAAAAATCAGGAATAAACCAGTGAGATTAACACTGGATTATCAACACATCAATCACGGTTTATACGTTTTGCTCTTAACCGATTGGGGTTCTTTTTGGTTTTGTTTTGGATGGCATGAGATAAACCGGATGAGGCTTTGACAATCCATATATAAGAATACATTCATAAATGGCATTATTAATTCGAGTTATTGGGCATTGCTCTCTCGATCAGGCATTGTTTTGGCAAACTGACTGGGGGAGGCTTCAATTTTTTGTGAGTGAACTCAAGAGTATAACTGAGCTAAGCAGGGCAGTATCCAATTGGGAATTTGGAGAAATGGTTCTGGGTTTGCACATCATCTTTCAAATTGTTTTTAAAAATATATCAAAATTATATCTAGGTCCAGAAGGGGCAGAGGGAGCCACAGAGAAGCATTTAAAAAGAAGCGGTGAAAATCAAGGAAAGGGGAAATTCATCAACACCAGGGACAATGGTGACTTTAAGACTTGTGGACTTCAACTCCCAGAATTCCTCAGCCAGTTTGGCTGGGGAATTCTGGGAGTTGAAGTCCACAGGTCTTAAAGTCATGAAAGTTGGACACAAAGTAGAACAACTAGACAGACTGACCAACTATTTCAAGCATTATGTGAGATAAAACTATTGCCTGTTTAAAATAAAAGGGGTGACCACCGTAAAATAGAAAACCTGCAAGAAGATTCCCCGAAACGCTTCCTAGAATGAATGTTTTGACTTCACGATGATTCAACACACGCACAAATATACACACCAGGGAGCATTCAAACGCCTGGCTGCCACCTGCCCTTGGAAATTATAACGGTCCTTTTGTGGCGCAGGCGCCCGGTAGATGTTACGACAATGTCACAACGGGCCGTGACAAAACCTCACAAACGTGATGCAAAGGCTGTTGTGGCTGGTGACGGGATTTCGTGGGCGTCCACACACACACACACACAGAATGCAAAGTGGGAATGAGATGGTGAGACAAAAACAGAGGGTGGGGAAGTGATCGAAGCAGAAGCAGCTGGGAAAAAGAGGGGGAGGTTCTGACTTTTACTAACACAACCTAGTGTATTGTACTGCAAAGTGACAGAGGAAACTTTGAGATGCCCGCTATCTGGATAAACACACAATTTCCATTTGTGGTGGATTTTCCCACTCATCACAGAAAAAAATGTTTCAATACGACGAGCCCAATTGGAATTGGGTCCAGAAGAACATCTGCAGAACATTTCTCCAGACCAGGGGGTGTCTAAACTTGGCCACTTTAAGACCTGTGGACTTCAACTCCCAGAAGTCCACTGGTCTTCAACTTCAACTCCCAGAAGTCCACCTGTGGACTTCAACTCCCAGAAGTCCACTGGTCTTAAAATGCACGAGGTTGAATATCCCTGCTCTATACAGATACATGGACGAGCAAGTGGGTTTTCTTCTTTTTTTTTAAATGATCATTTAGGCACACAACTCACACAACTCTACCACACACTGCTTCAAATAGGTAAAAGTACCGCACAACGAAATTTGGACATTGGAGACGGACTGCTCCTGTTTTTATAAAGGAAGGACTGAGGCAGAGAAGGAAACCAGCCCACCAACCAGATAAATTCAGGCATGGATGCGAGGTTGATCCAGCCACCTCAGGTCCAACTCACTCCCCACCTCCTGCTCAGTTTTAGTCAGTTTCAATCTGATTCGTGCCCTGCACGTTGGAAACGGAAAAAAAACGGAAGCCAATTCTACCACAGTCATCGCTGTCAGAATTGTGACCTGCTAGTTCACTATTCCTTCACCTGGTGGCCCTCCAGATGTTTTGGAATTGCAGCTCCCAAAATCTCCAGCCGTGAACATTTGAGAAAGGGAAGGCAGGGGGGGGGGGGAGTGTGACATCACATGCATTAAGTCTATCGAGGTGCAAAGGATGTGAATTATGTCCTTTCCATCAGCTTCGTGATACTGTGACGGCCACAATGCTGCATATCAGTGGCCGGGTGTAGAAACCAAAATGGTATCAACCCAAATCGTGAGCAAATGGGCTCAAATTATATCAATGGATGGATGTCATTGAGGCATGCTTGACATCACTGCCATACACTCCGAGAACAGGAAGGGAACACCGCTGGCTGGTGACTGTTGAGGGCTGAGCCCCAAGACCTGCCGGATAATGGCACCGGTTTAAGGAATCGTGAGCCGGGATTATTTTAAAATATCAATTAAAAATAAACCTAAGTACTGTATGTATGTATGTATGTTTCTTTTCCCGTGTAAGATTTATCTTACACGGGAAAAGACCCAAATACAACAAGACCAGCATACCTACACCCGTGAAAATCTACCCCCTGGTATGCCCAAATATGGGAGGGAACATACTGCTTCCCCTTTCTGTCCTTCGGCTCACTCCAGGAGACCATCCAGGCAGAAAACCATATTTTTAATGTTGCCTTTGTTATATTTGTGTTGTATTTGTGCTATTTATTTATCAGCACAAATACAACACACACACACACATATCACTAGAACACATCATCTATAAAGTGGACTTGATAAGATTCATTATTATTATTATTATTTTAAAAAGAGTAATTTGAGAACAATTGTCATATATATATATTCAAAAATCTAAAAGTTGCTCTCGGATATCGCTAACTGGGCAGTGAAAACATGCATACGTACCCCAAAAAACCACCCCCCAGCGGCTTAACTATAAATAGTTTGGGGAAATGCTTATATTTTTAAAATTGAAACAAGAATAATATGAGTTTTAATTTAAAGAGACTATTCAAGTAATTTCTAGTTTTGTAGTTAAAAAAAAACACTACTTTGGCCCTCTCCCACACAAGGAAACGACAAAGAAAATTTTGCAGAGGGGATCGCCCTCCAGATACAGGGGGATTACAACTTCCTGCACCGTAGATGAGGTTGGACAAGACGCCTGCGAAGCATCCGATGGCTTTGGAAGAAGAAACGGAAACAGTATTTCCAAAAAACAGCATTCCCCCCCCCCCTTAAACCCACCACATCCTCCCTTCCTTGCAACATCAGCATTTTTTTCAAAATAAAGTTATTGAGGCAAAACGTCAGGTGGGCAATCGGAAATCTCTGTTGCACCCCAATGGAGCAGGAAGGGGATCGGTAGCTCAACTGTACGGAAGTTTTGTGGCTCCATTTGATCAATTTTAAAGTTCTCTTTGAAAGAAAGGTTTCCTCATTTCTAACTGGTTTGACTGCTTAAAATGCAGAATGTAACCTGTCACATTCGTCATGATAAACTCCTTAGTACATTTACAACACAAAAACGTTTATAATGTAAACTTGACACATGCTATTCTTCCTTTTGAAAAACAGAACGGGGGGAGGAAAACAATGAAAGAGAGAGAGGGGGCAGGGGAAGAAGAAGACTAAAGCTAAACAGGTTCAGATTCGGCATGCTACAGTACTTCCATGTCTCATTGAGATACGACACTGAAGGTGACAAAAAGATGACGAGGGGATTACAAAATATTTTTTGTCAGCAGGTTACCAAGCTGCCCAATTGACCATCGGCAAACGCCTTTCCCTTCCCCATAATCTATTCCTAATGTCCATGATTCTAGTGCTGGATTGGCCATTTAATGATTTACTCTTATCCGTTCGGGTTAAATAAGTGCTTCCTTAACTTAGTTAAATCCATCGGTGTGGTAGCTGGGGTGAGAATCTGCCGTGAGCTGAGTCGTCTCGGAGGCAGAGGCTGGCTGGATCATGATGGGGACTTCGGTGTTCTCTGAAAAACAAACAGCACCTGTTCGAAAGTTGAACATCAAAAAGGGTTTACCTGCACCTGCCAGGGTTCCAGGTAATACACCCATAACAAACAGAACTCCAAGGCAAGCAGAGTTCCTCAAAGAACAGGGTTTCCTCAAAGAACAGGGTTTCCTGCCTAGGCAGGGGGTTGGACTAGAAGACCTCCAAGGTCCCTTCCAACTCTACTATTGTATTATTATTATTGTATTATTGTAACAGGTTTACTGGATATATCATATTGGCACAGACTGGTGAAAACCGACTCTAAAGCTTCCCACGGTTTTCACCTATTTCCGTATTTTTCGGAGTATAAGACGCACCTTTTTCCCTCAAAAAAGAGGGTGAAAATCTGGGTGCGTCTTACATATTGAATACAGCATTTTTGACCTCCCGAAACCCCGCCCCCTTTGCAAAAATGGCCGTGCATAGCCTTTAGGAGGCTTCCAGGGTGCTCCTGGGGGCTGGGGAGGGCAAAAATGAGCAAAAAACAGGCCATTTTTTGCTCATTTCCCCCCTCTCCCCCCCCGGAGCACTTTATAAGCCTCCTAAAGGCTGCATGACAAAAAAAGGCCTGTTTTCGCAAAATAATTGGCGTTTTTGGGAGGTCTGCCGAGTGCAAAAACTTTTTTTTTATTTTGCCTCTTCAGAATCTTGTGCGCCTTATACTCCGAAAAATATGGTAATTAAAAGTAAAAGTTTCCCCCTCTTTCCCAAACAATCAATCAAAGTGCTGGCCGGTTGCTTGGAAGCTTCACTCCTCCTCTCTTCAACCACCTTTGGGAATGTCCTTGGTTCTCAAGAGAAAAGTATTTTGTTTTGGCTACAAAATCCAACTATCTCTATTCCCCCACTTCCTTTCCCTCAGCACCATTGTGGTAACACTGAAGCCTCCAAGACGGCCTCGGTCAGGCCAGCTAAAGAGTTGACAGAACCTTTCCTGACTGACATATTTTATTAAACGTTTATTTAAGCATTCGTGGAATATGCAAGGTGTCATCGTTGGTGGAACGGAGTATTTATCAGAAACTCCCGACCTATTGTAAGGAAAGTATTCTGCAGCTACTCAGATGGTACCGGTAGTCCTTGACTTACGACCACAATTGAGCCCAATAGAAAGTTATTGAGTTCTGCCCCATTTTACGACCCTTTTTGATGGTTGTTAAGTGAACCACTGCTGTTGTTAAGTGAATCTAGCTTCCCCTTTGACTTTGTCAGAAGGTCACAAAAGGTGATCACATGACCCCAGGAGATTACAAATATCATAAATATATGCCGGTTGCCAAGGGCTGCAGTTCTGATCATGTGACCACAGGGATGCTGCAACAGTTGTAAGTCTGAAAAGCGGTCATAAGTTTATTTTTCCAGTGCTGTTGTAACTTCAAATAGTCGTTAAAAATGGTTAAGTCAAGGACTACCTGTAATGGGTGGTGTAACAGGCTGGTGAGAACAAATTACTATGACATTCTTTTTTGAACATTCATTCATTTTACAGATTTCACCTATTTCATTTTTTTTAAAAAAATGTATCTACTTGAATGCTTTATTTGTGAATTTGCTGTAATTTTTATATTAAGTGACTTAGTATCTGATGAATTATAAAGCTCTTAAGCAAGTCAACAGACGTAAAAAAAATTGTCGATAATTCATGCAAGTAATTTGCTTAAGTACCTTAGAAAGAAAAGTTTTGGGCTGCGATTTTTGAAAAGAAAATGAATATAAAAGTACAAAGGGTAGACAGATAGTTAATTTTAGTCCTCTGACTGGATGCAGAGAGTGGCTGGATTGATGGAGGACCTAAGTTTGGAGAGGGGAGTGGGCAGACAGTAAGAAAGGTAATAAACAAAATCATTATTTGAGAGCTCTCCCTGGAGGCTGTCACAACACACCTATGATGATGCGTGAGAGGGAAGCGAAGGTGTCATCCAGAATAAATTTTGTTTTATTTACATGTTTATACATTTATTTATTATTTTTACAAATAACTCAAAGTGGCAAACATAGCCAACACACCTTCTTCCTCCTATTTTCTCCACAACAACAGCCCTGTGAGGTGAATTGGGCTGAGAGAAGGGGAGGGGGTCCTGGCCCGAAGTCACCCAGCTGGCTTTCACGCCTAAGGCAGGACTAGAACTCACCGTCTCCTAACGATTAGCCCAAAGTCATCCAGCAGGCTTTCATGCCT
This sequence comes from Natrix helvetica, assembly GCF_964273705.1. NCBI lineage: Eukaryota > Metazoa > Chordata > Lepidosauria > Squamata > Natricidae > Natrix > Natrix helvetica. Next base: position 173,042,121 of record NC_138549.1, read on the forward strand.
AAGTTAGGCTAGAGAAAACTTCTTGCTGATTGGCCCAAAGTCAATCAATCAGCTGTCATACCTAAGGCAGAACTATAACCAGGGGTGGGCTGCTGGGGGTTTGCACGGGTTCAGGCAACCCTCTAGCTAGGATTCTGCCCAGTTCGGCGAATCCCCAAATGGTATTCCTGGCTGGCCACCCCCACCCCATCCCGCCTCTACCAGGAGTCTCCAAGTGGCCCGTTCATCATGTCAGGTAAGTGCAGGGTCTGCGTGGAGACTTGGGGAGGGGGGGGGGGAACAGGCCTACCGAAGGTTCCGGAAGTCTGGAAACGGGCCAGTTTCCGGCCTCCGGGGCATAGGGGAAGCAGTTTTCACCCTCCCAGAGGCTCGAGGAAAGCCTCTGGAGCCTCGGGAGGGTGAAAAAACCCCTCCCCATGGTGCAGGAGGCCAACTAGGCCACGCCCACCCAGCAACAGGGCAGCGAATCTGTTGCTGCAATTTTTGAAGCCCACCCCTGACTATAACTCACTGTCTCCTGATGATTAGCCCAAAGTCACCCAGGTGCCTTTGAAACCTAAGGTGGGACTAGAGCTCACTATGTTTCTAGCCTGATGCCTTAACCACTACACCAACTGGTCCTCAACTCTATTGCACCTTAAGCCACCTTGTGTCATCCCTTTCCCCTTTTCTGATGTGTGGATGTGTTCCTGGCGGATTAAAACTAGAGCAGCCCACACTCACCCCTCTCGTCTGATTGTACTTGGGCCTCCAGGTCTTCTGGAGAGACGTAAAATTCCGGTTCCTCTCCTTCGGGGGGTTTCGGTTTACACTTTCCACAGCAACAGTTACAGCAACAGCAGAGACAGCAGCAACAGTAGCACCCGGTTATGAGCCCACAGAAGACAAACAGCGCCTGGGTAGGGGAGAAAAGAAACGTAGATTGTCCGTACGGAGCAAGCAAACAAGCTGGCCTCTGGGGAAGACAAGTCAGAGGAACAAAGTGACCAGAATTGGGTCTTCTGAAAGGTTGAGTGTTGAACTCTTGAGCATTGGAAAAATTCTGCTGCTGAGGCCTTAAGAGCTGAGGACCGCTCATTGGGTGTGGCCTTCGACCTTGACTATACGGCAGTGTTTCTCAAACTTGGCGACTTTAAGTCCTGTGGACTTCAACTCCCAGAATCCCCCAGCCAGCATAGCTGGCTGGGGAATTCTGGGAGTTGAAGTCCACAGGACTTAAAGTCGCCAAGTTTGAGAAACACTGCTATACGGACTGATTTATGACAGCTGTTCAGCAACATGTCCTGTGTTTTAAGACACCGATTCAAAGGCATTCAGGTTACCGTATTTTTCGGAGTATAAGACGCACCAAGAGGTGATTTTTTTTTAAAAAAAAGGTTTTGCACTCAGCAGGCCTCCCAAACCCTCTGCACACCTTGTTTTTCACAAGATGCAGAGAGTTTGAGAGGTCTACAAAATGGTCCTGGGGGCTGGGGGCAAAAACTAGCAAACAACGGCCTGTTTTTTCACAAAAATGGACCCACTTTTTGCCAAAAACAGGGCATGCATAGCCTTTAGAAGGCTTGCAGAGTGCTCCTGGGAACTGGGGGGGGGGCGGGGGGGGTGCAAAAACGAACAAAAAACAGTCCTCTTTTCGCTCGTTTTTGCCCTCCCCAGCCCCCAGGAGCACTCTGGAAGCCTCCTAAAGACTATGCATGGCCATTTTTGCGAAGGGGGTGGGGTTTTGGGAGGCCAAAAATGCTGTATTCAGTGTATAAGACATACACAGATTTTCACCCTCTTTTGGGGGGGGGGGGGGGGAAGGTGCATCTTATACTCCGAAAAATGCAATAGTTAATAAGCCAATTCTATACAGGGCATTCTTGGAAGGCAACTCAGAAGGGGTAAAACATCTGCAAATCATGATGGGTCAGGTTGCAGGTTGAGAAAACCTGGCATTGTAGAATCAGACAACTTGAGATTGTTGATCCAGGTTCAATGCAGGTTATTATCTAGAACGCTCTTTAAAATTTAGCACTGGGATAGATGGGAAATCGCCTTGCTAACAAATCAGATTTGACTGTCCAGACTGAATACCAAGCGAGGAGCTGCTACGGGTCTCCCTGACCTCAAGTGATACTGTTCCTGGAGTATGGGGCACCTTTTCAGTGATGGCCCTAGGACAGTGGTGGCGAAAAGGTTCGCCAACACTGTCCTAGGGCCATCACTGAAAAGGTGCCCCATACAAGTGCTGAAACAGGAGCGCATGCGCAGGGGAGCACCAGAAGCTGGAAGAACAGTTCCCTGGCACGCGTGTGTGCATCAGGAAGCTGAACTTCCGGTTTCTGGTGTGCCCATGTGCGCCGTCACTTGGTTTTCTGGTTTCTGGCGCGCATGCCAAAGACCAGCTGGCCAGTATGCACGCACATTCCAGAAACTAGAAGCTCAGCGTGCTGGGGAACTGCTCTTCCGATTTCCAGAACTCCTGTGCGCAGACCAGCGGAACCTGGAAGAGCAATGGGTGACAGCTGGCGTGCCGAGAGAGATGGCTCCGCATGCCACAGCCAGCACGCATGTCATAGGTTTGCCATCACGGCCCTAGGAGAACTTGTAACAAGCTGAGAATGAAACGAGAGGAACACCGGACATACATACTGGCGTATCTCATAAACGGGTGTTTGGCCTCCAGGAAAAAGAGTTTAAAAATGTTCAGAGAGGCATCACCTTAATGAACTCGCTTAAGAAAGAGGGCTGAGTTTTCAGAATTTTGTGACCTTCATTCATTCTTGCACTGAAATTCCTTATCAAGGCCTGTGGGATTCTTGCTTTTTTGATGAGGCCTTATTGTAAGTGACTTGACAAGGATGTCAAATACTGGCTGGGAAATTCTGGGAGTTGAAGTCCATCACTCTGAGGGGTGTCCAAGGTTGGACATCCCTGCCAACTGTGTCCATTTGGGCCCATCATGCCCCCCATGTCGTACGTCTTTCAAGACCGTCATAACTCCAACATGCCGTTGGGTTTAATGATTGTGGGCGAGCCCTCCTAATGTATTAACGTCATGAATACATTAACAATCTTGTAATATTTATTCTTGTTTTGTTTTGCTTTGTGAACATTGCCCTGTGTTGCAGTGAATTGTGAGGAATAAAAGCATAGATCCATTTCTAAACCTCTCATTAGCCCTCCTGACCAATTTTTCCAGCATTCGGACTGTCATGACGACAGCCCAAATTATATATTACCAAAATATACCATATTTTTGAAGTATAAGACGCACCTTCCCCCCCCCCCCAAAAAGAGGATGAAAATATAGGTACGTCTTATACACTGAATACAGCATTTTGGGCATCCCAAAACCCCGCCCCCTTCACAAAAATGGATGTGCAGAGGCTTTGGGAGGCCTGCAAAGTGCTCCTGGGGGCCGGAGAGGGCAAAAACGAGAGAAAAACAAGCCATTTTTTGCTTGATTTTGCCCCCCCCCCAGCCCCCAGGAACACTTTGCAGCCTCTCAAACTCTCTGCATGCCCCGTTTTTCACATTTTTAAAAAAAATTTACCTCTTCAAAATCTTGGTGTGTCTTATATTCCGGTGCGTCTTATACTCCAAAAAATACGGTATATCTGATCTAATACATCTAAACTGCATCCATTAGCACAAAACTCTTTTATTTTATATAGGGGAGTAGCAATGTTTAGCATGTCCAAGCTCTTGGATGGAGGGAGTTCCAAAAGCTTCTCTTGTGGTAGAGAATCCAGGAAAAAGCTGAAAAGTCATAGATAAGTGTAGCTAACTCACCAAGGCAGGAAAGCAGAGCCCTCAAACCTACAGGAGGCTTAAAATGTGTGACAGCATATAATACTCTTAAGCTAAAACACCAGCAAACCTTTTTTTGTCTACTAGAGTTACCATATTTTTAGAGTATAAGACGCACCAAGGTTTTGAAGAGGCAAATTTTTTTTAAAAAAATTGCACTCTGCAAACCTCCCAAAAACAGCCTGTTTTTTGCAAAAACGGGCCCAATTTTTTTGTCAAAAAAAGGGCATGAATAGCCTTTAGGAGGCTTGTAGAGCAGGGGTGTCCAAACTTGGGAACTTTAAGACTTGTGGACTTCAACTCCCAGAATTCCCCAGCCACCATGGCTGGCTGGGGAATTCTGGGAGTTGAAGTCCATAAGTCTTAAAGTTTCCAAGTTTGGACACCCCTGTTGTAGAGTGCTCCTGGGGGTGGGGGTGGGGGCAAAATTGAGCAAAAAATGGCCCATTTTTTGCTCATTTATGCACTTCCCAACCCCCAGAAGCTCTCCTAAAAGCTATGCACAGCCATTTTGGTGAATGTGGTGATGTTTCGGGAGGCAAAAAATGCTGTATTCAGTGTATAAGATGCGCCCAGATTTTCAGCCTCTTTTTTGAGGGAAAAGGGTGCGTCTTATACTCCAAAAAAGTAATTAAGATGTGTTTCGAACTGTGAGGAGGCCCCCCAAATCTAGAATTTTCAGGAAATTGAATGGGAAAGTTAGTCACCATCATTATCATTAATGATGTGCAAAGCACATAGGGCAGTAAGTGTTTTCCAGCATTTGTGATCTTTTGCAGCTTCCTTGGCATCGTCCCAAGGGACGTTAATATATAATCAGAAAGATATGACTCATGAAAAATTCTTCAAATTAAAATGCGTTGTTGGCCTCAAATGCGTACCTCGCCACGCAAGATGAAAACAAATTCATTTTAGAAAAGCTGATCGTGATTATGACAAATGTTTGAAAAACAAGGCTGCAAATGGCGGACTTAAAAAAAAAAGATGATTTAAATTGTAAAATCAGGAACGGCAATTCTCCGCCCTCTGCTAAAGTGTCCGCTTTTCCTTTCCTAGACTGAGGGTGGCATCTAGAAAAAATACGATCTCCTATGACCTTTCTGAAGTCCTTAAAAGACAAGGCTGCTTCTTTATGAAATCTTTATGACCCCCAGGAAAATTAACTGGCGCACAAATCGTACGTGATTTAACATTTCTTTAATCATGCTGCAGCTAGCATTTTTACAAGCCTCAGCAGCTATTCAATTTATAGAGGGGTGGGGGGGAAGGGAACAGGAAAAAGAGGCCGATGAAACTAGTCTGTGGTAGCTAAGATCCTCCTCCTCTTTTAATGACTCCATAATCCCTTGCAGGGTGGAGTCTGGGCAACTGAGTGCTTACTGGCCGGATGCTCTTCCCTGTTGCCAATGCGGAGTTTTATTCAGCAGATATATTCTCAGTGTGCCCAGAGAGAGAAATATCAGCCTCTACCTAAGGATTGAACTCACAGCCTCCGGATTGTGGGGCAAGAGCTCCACCTCTAGGCAGTGGCGGGATTCAGCCAGTTCGCACCTATTCGGGAGAACCGGTTGTTAACTTTCTAAGGCTGTGATGGCGAACCTATGGCACGTGTGCCGGAAGTGACACACAGAGCCATGTGAGCCATCGCCCGTTGCTCTTCTGGGTTCTGGTGCGCCAGCCAGCTGGTCTTCACCTGTGCGGGAGCACCAGAACTTGGAAGTGCATGCACGCACCAGCAAGATGATCTTACAGTTTCCGGAACCCACATGCACACCAGCTACCTGCTCTTCCGGTTTCTGGTGCGCATGCGCGCATGAAGACCAGCTGGGTGGTGTGCATGCACGGACAGGAAAACAGAAGATCATGTTCCTGGCGCACGCATGAGTACTAGGTGGCCCCTCTTCCAGTTTCCGGCGCATGCATGCATGCAAGACTAGGCGGCACGCATGCCAGAAATCGAAAGATCATCTTCCTGAGGGCTGCGCTTCTGTTTCCGGCACTCCCACATGCGCACACCGCCATTTCGGCACTCGGTGCCAAAAAGATTCACCAACACTGTTCTAAGGAGTTGGGAGAACCGGTTATTGGAAGATCTCCTTTTGTTTTCCCTCACTTTACAGGGCTAATCCTGTAAGGAAAGCAGGAAGGAAACATTCTGGTGTTGTTTCTTGCCTAATCTTTATTGCCCTGCTTACAGAAACTGCCACCCTGGTTAACCCTTGTTACATTGTAACACCTAAGACGAAGCGCCCTTCGACGTGAGGGATGTTGAGTTGGCCACGCCCACACAGCCACACCATCACTGAGCCACGCCTACCCAGCTGGTCATTGAGGCAGAGAACCGGTTGTTAAATTATTTGAATCCCACCAGTGCCTCTAGGCCACCGACGGAAGCCGGAATATTTAATCTTTTTTTTTTTCCCCCACGTTAGAAAAAAGGCAAATTCAATCCTTGAAACGAATGAGGCAAATTTTGTTTCAAGATCACATTAATTTAATTAATTTCAGGACAGAACCCATTCAAGACTCACCTTTGCCCACCAGCTGGATAACACAAAATAGGTGTTCACATTCTCTTCTCCAAACTGTTCTGCTACGTACAGCCCCAAAGAGCCGTACTTATCATAAATATTTCTTTTTGTGGCATCAGTCAATATTGCGTGTGCGTTGTTAATCTCTTTAAATTTATCTGCGGCTTCTGGATTGTCTGGATTCTTATCGGGGTGATATTTTAATGCGAGTTTCCTATGGAAGAAGTAAACAATATTTAGGATCCGGCGGGGAAAAGCTTGATAAAACTTCAAATATAGCTGCTGGAACAATCCCAGGGGTCACTCTTCAAGCAGATGGAATTCAGGGAAAAACGAAGCAACACACAATCGTTTATACCCCAAACATGGTGTGTGTGAGTGAAACACAGACTTCATATTCTGATATACTGATTGTCAGGCCTGCTATATATTCCTATTTAGGATCTTTGGCCTGCCACACTCTCTCTTATTTCATTATGCTGTTTCATTAGTGTAGGAATTGGGAGGGGGAATAGAAAGGAGTAGAATTGTGGAATGTGTTCACAGTCACTAAGTAAGGACCACTCCTATTGGTGAAGGCATCAGGCTAGAAACCTGGAGCTTTTTGTGACCCAATTTCAAAGTTACGACGGCTGCAATTCCTTCTCGCAGACATGCAATCATATTTGGGATGCTGGGAACTGGCTCCCTTTATGACCATTTGCCACCTCCACTAGAAATGTGGCGATTTTTGACATTTTTTTTGCCAGTTTTGCTGGTGTTTATTTCCAGTTTCTGGCCAACCCCTCCACCCACCACCCACCCTCATTGGGTAAAATGGATCTACTTAATGACCAGTATAAAAAATGCCAGCAGATCAGGTCTACTTACATGGTGACCCATTTAATGACCACCATGACTTACCACCATAACTCTAGGCCCAATTATGGGTGTAAGTCGAAGATTAGCTGTACCTGACTCTCCAAGAAAGAGGACATCACAAAGAGCCAAATTGTTTTACTTTTATTCAACTCTGCCAGTGTGGCTTCTTTTAGGAGGCGTGAACAGAATATAGAATAATAGAGTTGGAAGGGATCTTGGAGGTCTTCTAGTCCAACCCCTTGCTTAGGCAGGAAACCCTACACCAGTTCAGACAAATGGATATCCAACATCATCTTAAAACCTTCCAGTGTTGGAGCATTCAAGTTGTTCCATTGGTTAATTGTTCTGTTGGGAAATTTCTCAATACCAGATTGCTTCTCTCCTTGATTAGTTTCCACCCATTGTTTCTTGTCCTGTCTTCAGATGCTTTGGTGAATAGGTCCGTCCCCCCCAACCATCCTCTCTGGAGCAACCCCTAAGATATTGGAAGACCGCTATAATGTCATCCCTGTTCCTTCTTTTAATTAAACCTGTCAGGGTAATGACGATTTAATAGCTGACGAGCTGCTGTAAGGCTGTAAACCAAGAGGATGACATGAAGATGAATCAACAGGGTTACTGCCACTTTAAGAAGCTGTATATATAAGGGAGCCCATGTGAGGGCATCTCTCTCTCTCTCTCTCCTTGTGTATTATCTTCATAGTAGTTCTGTGTGTAGAGTTTGAGATTGATTGATTGCTTAGCTGTGCCTAGAAAGTGTGTGTGTGTTTGTGTGCATACACACACACACACACACACACCGTATTTTGGGGTATAAGACGCACCTTTTTCCCTCAAAAAAGAGGCTGAAAATCAGGGTGCGTCTTATACACTGAATACATATATTTTTTGCCTCCTGAAACCCTGCTCCCTTTGCAAAAATGGCCGTGCATAGTTTTTAGGAGGTTTTCAGAGAGCTCCTGGGGGCTGGGGAGGGCAGATATGAGCGAAAAACAGGCCATTTTTTGCTTAATTTTGCCCCCCCCCACACACACACATGGCTTCATTTGCTTAATTTTTCAAAAAGACACTTATTTACAGTCAAATGAAGTAGGAAAATGGGAGGGGAAAAAACTTGAAAGAAACTCAAAGTGTTTGAAATCGCACTGGGGAGATGATTTTTCCACCCATCGCTTCTAGTCCGGCCCTCAGGTGCTTTGGAGAACAGGTGGCCCCCCTCTTCTTTGTGGCAGCTCCTGAGATATTAGAACACTGCTAACAGGTGAGGTACTCCCTACTCTAAACAGCCTTTCCTGCTTTGGATTCCAAGTATCAGTAGCACATTTCAATCTTTTATTATAAACATTTCAAACTTTACCTACACAATCTTTCTAAGATGTAGAGGAGGGGGTGGAATTACTAAATTTCAGACCCAAGACGATTAAAACTTTCTGTGTTATGTGTTGCCTAACATTTCATGGAAAAACTGGGGCAGGAGCCCTTGTTGGAGAATGTGCTCCTGAGCACATGCAGAATGCTAAAAGAATAGCAAGTAATTAAGAAGAGGGAGTTCCCATTAAAAAGAAAATCTGGACGCAAAGAATGGGTTTATCCTAGCCATAAATGAATGCCCTTCATTGGTATCTGAAGTAAATTATAGATTTATTAAGAAATATAAGAAAGCTTAAGTTCTGTCTAAACTGCATTTTGAACAGAAGGGGCCTCACAGTCCTCCTCATCCTCCTCCCATCACTTTCCAGCATTGATGATGTTACCTAGTTGGGTAATGAAACATGTGCCTCATAGGTCAAAGGGTGGTGGTGGTGATCCAATCTCCATCACAAACTGTCATCCTTCAAATCAAAACTTTAAAATAACATTTACTACCAATAGCTTAGCATCCTCTAAAAGTAGATGGTTCCATTCCAGATTTATTTTAAAAATGCATTAGAATAGAATAACAGAGTTGGAAGGGACCTTGGAGATCTTCTAGTCCAACCCCCTGCCTAGGCAGGAAAACCTACACCATTTCAGACAAATGGTTATCCAACATCTTCTTAAAAACTTCCAGTGTTGGAGCATTCACAACTTCTGGAGGCAAGCTGGTTAATTGTTCTGTCAGGAAGTTTCTCCTCAGTTTTGTGGCAACCCCTGAGATATTGGAAGACTGCTATCATGTGTCCCCTAGTCCTTCTTTCTCTTAAGCTAAACATACCCAGTTCCTAGCCTCCAGTCCCTGATCCTCTTTGTTGCTTTTCTCTGCACTCTTTCTAGAGTCTCAACGCCTTTTTTACATCGTGGCGACCAGAACTGAATGCCGTATTCCAAGTGTGGCCTTACCAAGGCCTTATAAAATGGTATTAACCCTTCACGTGATCTTGATTCTATCCCTCTGTTGATGCAGCCTAGGACTGTGTTGGCTTTTTTGGCAGCTGCTGCACACTGCTGGCTCCAATTTAAATGGTTGTCCACTAAGACTCCAAGTTTCCTCTCCCAGTTACTACTATTGAGCAAGGTACCACCTATACTGTACCTGTGCATTTCGTTTTTCTTGCCTAAATGTAGAAGCTTACTTTGTTCACCACTGAATTTCATTTTTAGATAGCGCCCAATGTTCAAGTTTGTCAAGATCCTTCTGTATCTTACTTTTTATTGATCATTATTCTTGATCAGCCTGAGTTACAGACAGATTTGGAAACACCTGATGCATTTTTAGGATAAATCCTGCAACTTTATTTTTGCAATTCATTGGCAGGATTTCTAACACCCACCGATTAGAAACAGCCAAAGAACAAGGTGACCCAATCCCCCAATTAGATGACTGAAATGAAAAAGAGGTTAAAGTAATTAGAATAAATCCTGGCATGGAAAGAATAACAACACGTCCCAAGTTTTTGGACCTGCTTGATTCTATTTTTAATTCGTGTTTTTGCATGTGTGTTTAAACTAACGCTAAGAAGGACACTCCAAGAAAAATGAGGAGCCAACGTCGCGACGATACGGACGTGCGGTCTCTATGCCCCGAGACCGCTGCCGATACTTTTGCTGCTGGATGGTCCAATCAGACCTAAACCGTCCCGTAAAGATGGTGAACAGGAAGAATACGTCTTGCTGATCTCAGGGACACCGCAAAGTCCCTGATCGATGCAAGATAAGTTCTTCAAACCGGCGACAAAAACTCCAGTCCCAGGCTGATGAAGTTGGGACGGCTCCAGAACGGAATGGAAGCGGAAAGAGAAAGTGTGCCCATCTGGTGAGGAAACTTTACTGTTTTGGAAAAGACTGCCCAAAATTTTAAAAAAAGTTAAATTAAATCCGAAAGCAGAAGAAAACAAGCGGCGAAATTAACCTATATTGAATTGCTTTGGATAGTGTGTTTCTTTTTCTTTGTAATTCTACTTTGTGAATTGAAGTGGTCACAACTTTTTTTTTCTTTTTAAAGAGAATGGATCAGTTTTTCTTCTTCTATTTTTTATTTTTATTTGTAAATCTATGGATTAAAGTCTTCTTCTTTATTTCAACAAGGACTTTTATTTCTTGCTATTAATTCCATTTAAGAACTCTGTTTCTTTTAAGTTTGAAATAACTTAAGTGGGGAGCAATACTGCCACTTGGAGGCTGAAGGCTTGAGTTTTTGAAACAATGCACTTTCCCTTTTCCTTTTGATCTCACTGACTTTGTTATCTTGAGGCTTTGCAACTTGTTTATAGAAAGTGATAAGCAGCAAGGGCACGAATTGTTTTTACAGGTGCACTTTGAGAGTCTTACTGGCAGTGGGGGAGAAAAAGAAACAGAACCTTCTTTTTTGAAGATCATAAATGAACTTGCATTTAAGCTAATTTAATATAAGAAGCCTTGAAAGCCAGAGTGGCAGTATCTACCAGCTTGCCAAAATGGCACAATATTCAAAAGAAACATTAATTTGCAAAACATCTTGGCTGGAATTCAAAATTTATTAGAAATAACAGAGAGAATTGAGAAGAAGATGGGAAAAATAGAATTTATAACAGCAAAAAGTGATGGAGTCAGAGTCTCAAAAATTGAAGGGGAAAATGATTATAAAGACAAGACAACTGATTACCTTACCAGTGGAGTGAACATGGTTGAAAGTGGGAAAAGGGGAGTATGGAAAAGGGAATTAGATCGACAGGAACTCTACCCCGGATTTCAAGTCATGGAAGAAGAAAAAAGAGGAAAAACAATGGATTTAAAGAGAAAAAACTTCTCAGAAGCATGATTGACAACCAAAGATAAGGTGATTAAAATAGCAGATGGAGGGCATCAAGATTACGTTAAGTGATGCTACAAGCAACAAGCTCCGGAGAGAAGTCCACAAAAATTTTATTAAGGAAATAAATAGAAGATCAATTCCACAAATGACAAAAGAAATAAGACTGTATTATTACTGGAAGGATACAGACTGATATATGAAAGTTGATAATAAAAAATTAGTTAATATTAGTAATTAGTGATTAGCAATTTAGTAATTTCTAGAGTGCTATGTTAAATAAATAATTGATAAGGATAATAAGGTACATATATGTGTTGGTTTGATGAGAGGAAATTTGATATAATTAGTAAATAAATTTCTGTTAATAACTAATATCTATAACAATAACAATGAAATGACAAGGGATATGGTGAACAATATATATATATGTACTGGTTTAATAAAAGGAATTGGGATATAAATTGTAAACAGCAATTTGGAAAGGAGGTTTAGTAACCTTGTTATCAAACATAATTAATTTTTACTTAGAACATGCTATAAAGGGATGTTATTAGATGATATTAGAAATAATTAATGAAATGCTATGATGTGGTTGTGTTTTTAATTTTGGACTATTTCATGCAAAAGGATGTTAAAACAACCATAGTCAAATGAGAAGCGTGGCATGTTGATAGTAAGATATATAAAGATTTTTGATTTAAAATACATAATGTGATTTGAATTATAAGTAATGACTGTGGAAGAGATGCATGAAAGTTATTTGTAACCAATCGATACACTTCTACAATATGATTAGTGATTAGTAATTTAGTAATCTTTAGAGTGATATGTTAAATAAATAATTGATAATATAACAAGGTACGCACATGTATTGGTTTGAAGAGAGGAAACCTGATATAATTAGCGAATGAATTTCTGTTAATAAATAACAATTATAATAATAACAATGAAATGGCATGGGATATAGTTGGCAATATATATATATGTACTGGCTCAATAAAAGGTATTGGGATACAAATAGTAAACATCGACTTGGAAAAGAGGATTAGAAACCTTGTTATGAAACATAATTAATTTTTACTTAGAACATGCTATAAAGGGGTAATGTTATTAGATGATATTAGAAATAATTAATGAAATGTCATTATGTGGTTGTGTTTTTAATTTTGGATTATTTCCTGCAAAAGGACGTTAAAACAATTATAATCAAATGAGAATTGTGGAATATTGATAGTAAGATATGTAAAGATTTTTGATTTAAAATATACAATGTGATATGAACCATAAGTAATGACTGTGGAAGAGATGCACGAAAGTTATTTGTAACCAATCGACACACTTCTACAATATGTAACGAGACCCAAAATCGCAAGCTGAGCCGGTTGTATCAACAAAGGTCTGTATGCCACATACTTATGTGCCACGTGGAGATGTTTGAAACTCAAGACGGCCTGCAAATGTTTAAAATGCACCTGAAACCCATACTATCTTCAGGATGAGGTCCCACCTCCTTACCTGTATGATTTCTTAATATCATCTGAGGTGGCATTCTTGTCCAGTCCTAAAACATGATATAGTGATTCTCCGGATGTGGATAACGAACGTTGCCGCTGATCTCCCATCCTGAGCTACCCTGTCAGGAAGAAAAGCGTTCAAAACATGACACGACATTGTCTATGGAGTGCCTCAATCATCCTAGACATGCTTGTCCCAAAGATGCTTTTTCCAAAAGGCTCGTACAATACAATAGCAGAGTTGGAAGGGACCTTGGAGGTCTTCTAGTCCAACCCCCTGCCTAGGCAGGAAACCCTATACCGTTCCAGACAAATGGCTATCCAACATCTTCTTAAAGACCTCCAGTGTTGGGGCATTCACAACTTCTGGAGGCAACTTCTGTTCCACGGATTAATTATTCTAACTGTCAGGAAATTTCTCCTTAGTTCTAAGTTGCTTCTCTCCTTGATTAGTTTCCACCCATTGCTTCTTGTTCTACCCTCAGATGCCTTGGAGAATAGTTTGACTCCCTCTTCTTTGTGGCAACCCCTGAGATATTGGAACACTATATACACTGTACTATGTACAGTGAGGATGCTTTCGGAGTTGGACACAAGTGAGGCAGAAGAACAGCTGGATCCTGTTCTCAGTGTGCACATGAGCAGAGCTGCCAGGAGAAGGGAACAGCTAAGGAACAAGGACCGACTTGGGAGTAAAGGCACAGGTGGAGGGTTAATGGCCCCTCCCATAGGGAATAAAGAGGAGCAAAAGGGGAGGGGAGTTTGCAGGAGACAATTAGTTCAATTCTTTAGGATGAAGGTCTGTTCCTGACTTCTTGCCAAGTACCATATTTTTCAGACTATAAGACACACCAAGATTTCAAAGAGGTTAGTAACAAATTGTCCTCCCCGGCCCCAGGAGCACTCTGCAGGCTTCAGCAGGGCTGGGGAAGGCAAAAACGCCCTCGTTTTTGCAAAAAATGAGCCGTTTTGTACAACAACAGGGATTTTTGCCTTCCCCCAGCCCTGCTGAGCTGCAGAGTGCTTCTGGGGGTTGGAGGAAGGAAAAAACACCTGTTTTTTGCGAAAAACGGCCCGTTTTATGCAAAAATGGGATGCGGAGGCGGGGCTTCAGGAGGCCAAAAATGGCTGTATTTGGTGTATAAGATGCACCAACATTTCCACGCTCTTTTAGGGGGGGGGTAAGATGCATCTTATATTCTGAAAAATACAGTAATTGCTGCTACAGCGTGGCGTTTCGAAGATATTGGCCTGGCAGCTCTCCAAGCCTGATAAAGGTCTGTAGTTGTGAAATCTCATTAAGCGTTGTACCTTGAGATTCTTGACGAATGTATCTTGTCTTTTTATGTACACTCAGAGCATATACACCAAAGACAAATTCCTTGTGTGTCCAATCACACTTGGCCAATGAAGAATTCTATTCTATTCTAAATCCTTCCACGCCCCACCATTCAGCCAGAACTGAAGAAGCCTCTTGGATGAGAAGTGAAATGTTTTTTTTTTTTTAAATAAAACAAAAGAAGAAAGTCCGGTTCCTTTTCGAAAATCACTTCTGGAACATGACACAAAACTGGTTTCCCATCTCCATAAAACTAGCATTCTGCAATATGCAGGAGTGATTTGGATTAAGAAGGCCAGGCCTCCCAACCCACGGCAGCCAAAAAGTTCATTTGAAGGACACTCCAGCATATTCTGCCTGTCCAACCAACCTTATCAGGAGAGGGACAGGATTCAGTCCCATGTGTTTTGATTACAGCCCCATGAAGGAAGGACATTATATCAAGCTTTGAAATTTGCTTTTGCTGTTTCAGCCATTTTCGATTCTCAGGTTGCCAACAACCCGAGGCGGAAAGGGATGTACACTCCCGGCAATGAGACAACAGCCATGGGAACCAAGGACACCTCAACAGGTGTTTGCCAGAGCCAAAAAGATTGTCTCACAGCAATATTAAGAAACACAACTGGACAATGTGATCTGGCTTAAAAGGGGGAGGGAGAATCCATACTTTAACTATATGGGTTTGTGCGGGAAATAACTAGATCTGGTTTTGCTTTCATATGTGCCGAAATGATATACTCAATAAAGCTTTGCGTAAGAAGATTGGATCGTCTCCGTCGTGCCTGCTTTGCTTGGGTTCATCAGTTGGAACCTTGGTAGATATGTTTCTTCATCATGAAATTAATACACTTAATCTTTAAGCATCCATTCCTTTTTCCACAGGGAAAAAAAGCAGTTTTAATGATGAACGTTATTTCTGTGACCTTGATAAAATGTGAATTTATTACACAAGTAGTCCTTGACTTACAACCATTTGTTTAGTAACCAAGTTGCAACAGCATTGGAAAAAAGTGACTTGTGGCTGTTTTTCACACTTACAACCGCTGTAGCATCACATGATCCAGGGTCACATGATCAAAATTCATATGCTTGGCAGCTGGAATATGCATTTCTGATAATTGCAGAGTCCTAGGATCATGTGATTCCTCTTTTGTGACCTTCTGATGAGCAAACTCAATGGGGAAACCAGATTTCCCAAACAACTGTGTTAGTAACTTAACAACTGCAGTGATTCACTTAACAACTGTGGCAAGAAGGATCACAAAAGGGGGCAAAACCACCACTGTCTCGCTCAGCAACAGAAATCCTGGGCTCCACTGTGGTCATAGGTCGAGGACTACCTGAAATCCATGCATTGACTTCTAACCATCAAATCTCTCAAAAAGGTTTTCCAAATACATGTCAAGAATGAAACTTTGGCAGCTACCTGCCTCTTGGTTTCAACTTGCCATCGGAGTAAGGTGAGAGGGAGGTGTTGCTTTAGAATGGGTTAGATCAGTGTTTCTCAAACTTGGCGACTTGAAGTCCTGTGGACTTCAACTCCCAGAATCCCCCAGCCAGCATAGCTGGCTGGGGAATTCTGGGAGTTGAAGTCCACAGGACTTAAAGTCGCCAAGTTTGAGAAACACTGGGTTAGATGGAGAAACGAAAGCTCCATGATTCAGCTGGAGACTAAGAGAACCTGAAACCTTTTCAAGGGCATTGTAGCAGGTGTGGAGTTGAAGCAGACGGTTCCCATAACACAGTGAAACATGGACTACGTGAGAGGATGGGGGGTGGGGGGTGGGGGGTTGGCTTGGCTGGGGAAAGTATTGTTTAATTCTATGAACTGGTGCTTGGGAAACTCAAGAGTTAGTTTTGCTTCGACGTTGCCATGTATTCAAGAAACAGTAAGATTTTCAGAAACGGAATGAACTTGGAGTTTTATTTGGATTCTCGAGCTGGATGTTGACAACGTGTTCCGCTAATTTGCATCGGCAACATTTATGCATTTTGAGTTCAAAGCTTTTATAACCCCCAATTTTCAGCCTGAAAGCCTCTTACACAGAAAGAAAAGGTGACGTGGAGAGAAAGGAAACCTATGTAAGCAGGGGTGAAATCCTCCCAGTTCGCCTTGGTTTGGCTGAACTAGTAGGGACAATTGTCCATGGTTCTGCGAACTGGTAGTAAAAAAAAAAGCTTCCGAGGATCGTGCGGCTCAGCTGTCTGTCTGTCATGGTGGCACAGTGGTTAGAATGCAGTATTGCAGGGTAATTCTGCTGACTGCCAGGAGTTCGATCCTGGTCAAGTCAAGGTTGACTCAGCCTTCCATCCTTCCAGGGTCGATAAAATGAGGACCCAGATTGTTGGAGGCCATAGGCTGACTCTGTAAACCACTTAAAGAGGATCGTAAAGCACTGTGAAGTCAAAGAGCTAGTGCTATTATCTATCTACCTATCTACCGTATTTTCCAGTGTATAAGACACACCTTTTTCCCTCAAAAAAGAGGCTGAAAATCTGGGTGCGTCTTATACACAGAATACAGCATTTTTTTGCCTCCCGAAACCCTGCCCCCTTCACCAAAATGGCTGTGCATAGCCTCTAGGAAGCTTTTAGAGAGCTCCTGGGGGCTGGGGAGGGCATAAATGGGCAAAAAACAACTCATTTTTTGCTTAATTTTAATCCCCCCCCCAGTCCCCAGGAGCACTCTATATGCTTCCTAAAGGCTATCCATGCCCCCCCCCTTTTTTTTTTTTACAAAAAATGGGTCCATTTTCATGAAAAATGGGCTGTTTTTTGCTTGTTTTTGCCCCCCCGCCCCCCCAGCACTCTGCAAGCCCCATAAAGGCTAGTCATGCCTCCTTTTTTTGGAAAAAAACGCGCCCATTTTTGCGAAAAACGGGCCATTTTTGGGAGTTTACAGAGTGCAAAAACTTTTTTTTTCATTTGCCTCTTCAAAACTTTGGTGCGTCTTATACTCCGGTGCGCCTTATACTCCGAAAAATATCTTATCATCTATCTATCTATCATCTATCTATCTATCATCTATCTATCTATCTATCTATCTATCATCTATCTATCTATCTATCTATCTATCTATCTATCTATCTATCTATCTATCTACCAACCTATCATTATCTCTCTCCCTCCCTACCTCCCTATCATCCACCTACCTACCTATCATCCATCCATCCATCCATCCATCCATCCATCCATCTATCATCTATCTATCTATCTATCATCTATCTATCTATCTATCTATCTATCTATCTATCTATCTATCTATCATCTATCTATCTATTATCTATCTATCTATCTATCTATCTATCTATCTATCATCTATCTATCTATCTATCTATCTATCTATCTATCTATCTATCTATCGTCGGAAGCTCTCCCTCCCGTGCTTTTTAAAGCATTTTTTCTCTGCTGGTTTGGGCGAACTGACAGGGAAAAAATGCCTTAAAAAGCTTTTTTAAAAGCTTCTGACAATTGCGCGGCTCGTAGCTCGCAGATCGTTGGAAGGTCCTTTTTTTAGATTTTGAAAGCATTTTTCTGCTTTAGAAAGCGGGGAAAAGTTGGCCACGCCCACCCAGTCACACGACACCACCACCACCAAGCCACGCAAGCCACAGAACCGGTGTGGGGGGAAAATAGATTTCACCACTGTATGTAAGTCACTATGTAGTAGTTTTTGCTAGCTGCCAGCGAGGGACAAAATAGACTGATCGGGGAAAATGCAATGGATCCCATTGTCACTAGAGCACAAAGTCTGTTTTTTAATTTTCCCAGAGGAGACCCCAGTGACTTATGTGAAGATGGCCTGATGGGCTCAGCAAGCCACAATAAGAATCCACAGGGTTACCCCGAGGACGCCTTGCTCATAACTCACATCATTCCCTTCTGGTACAAAATAAACTGCTGAGCAACAAAGGTGACCGTTTCCTGTTATTTCCACAGAGGAGGAAAAGCAAGGGGGAAAAAAACAAGCAAGTCCTCTTTTGGGGCTTATCACAATGAGAAAGCCAAAGGAGCAAGGTTTTCCCAGCCCTTCGGTGGGGAAAAACCAGTCCAGCCCCTTCCAGGAATGTTACTGCAACCTCTGATTGCTCCTCAATAATAACGCAGTGCAAGGCTCCACCAGTAAAGGCTGCTCTGCCCCCTTCTAGCCCAACCAGCTTGGCTGCTGGATGGCAGCTAAATTGTCCCCCCAAAGCATTCACAAACTTCTTGCAAAAGCACAGAAACAGCCCTGGTGGCCCAGTGGTTAGAATGCGGTATTGCAGGGTAATTCTGCTGACTGCCCAGAAGTTTGATCCTGGACGAGTCAAGGTTGACTCAGCCTTCCATCCTTCCGAGGTGGGTAAAATGAGGACCCAGATTGTTGGGGGCAAGAGGCTGACTCTGTAAACCGCTTAGAGGGGGTTGAAAAAGCACTGTGAAGTGGTATGTACCGTATTTTTCGGAATATAAGACGCACCTTTTCCCCTCAAAAAAGAGGTTGAAAATCTGGGTGTGTCTTATACAGCATTTTTTTTGCCTCCCGAGAGCCCGCCCCCCTTCACCAAAATGACCATGCATAGCCTTTAGGAGGCTTTCAGAGTGCTCCCGGGGGGGCTGACGAAGACAGAAATGAGCAAAAAACGGGCCTTTTTTTTTGTTCTTTTTTGCCCCCCCCCCCCCAGCCCTCAGGAGCACTCTACAAGTTTCCTAAAGGCTATGAATGCCCTTTTTTTTGACAAAAAACGGGCCGTTTTTGGGAGGTCTGCAGAGTGGAAAAACTTTTTTTTTTAATTTGCCTCTTCAAAATCTTGGTGCATCTTATACTCTGAAAAATATGATAAATCAACGAGCTTGCTATTGTTATCTATCTATCTATCTATCTATCTATCTATCTATCTATCTATCTATCTATCTATCTATCTATCTATCTATCATCTATCTATCTATCTATCTACCTACCTACCTACCTACCTACCTAATCTATGGTATGTATCTATGGTATGTATCTATAGTATGTATGTATGTATGTATGTATGTATGTATCTATCTATCTATCATCTATCTACCTACCTACCTACCTACCTACCTACCTACCTAATCTATGGTATGTATCTATGGTATGTATCTATAGTACGTATGTATGTATGTATGTATGTATGTATGTATCTATCTATCTATCTATCTATCTATCTATCTATCTATCTATCTATCTATCTATCATCTATCTACCTACCTACCTACCTAATCTATGGTATGTATCTATGGTATGTATCTATAGTATCTATCATCTATCTATCTATCTATCTATCTATCTATCTATCATCTATCTATCTATCATCTATCTATCTATCTATCTATCTATCATCATCATCTATCTATCTATCATCTATCTATCTATCTATCTATCTATCTATCTATCTATCTATCTATCTATCTATCTATCTATCTATCTATCATCTGCCACGGTGGAGCAGTGGTTAGAATGCAGTATTGCAGGCTAATTCTGACAACTGCAAGGCATTCTATCCTGACCAGGTCAAGGTTGACTCAGCCTTCCATCCTTCCGAGGTTGATAAAATGAGGACCCAGATTATTGGGGGCCATAGACTGACCCTGTAAACCGCTTAGAAAGGGCCATAAAGCGCTGTTTTCACCACCGTTTTCTCCCTTCTCCCTCTCCATTTCCACCTCCATCTTCTCCTCCAAGTGACTCAAAACACCATAAAGGAATTCCACGTATTTACCTGTCTCAAAGGTGGCCAGGCTAGTGTTTTGAGTAAGGGGTGTTCAATTCTTGGCAGCTTTAAGATTTGGGGGGGGGGGGTTGAGTCCGCCAGTCTTAAAGCTGCCATGGTTGGACATCCTTGATTTTGAGAAAAGACTGATTCTGTTGTGACAACTATCACCTCTGAACCCCAATGCTGAATTCCTTCCATTCACTGCATTTCCCATGATGTATTTGCCTCTCATGTTAGACCTTTTCCACTGCAGCTGTCTTAGCATGAGAGATAACATCTGTCCAAATGACTCAGGGCCTCCTCTCCCCTATTGAAGACTCTACTTCTTTTTAACAAGCTTCTCAACCGATGACGCTGCTTTGGACAAAACCGTCCTTCCATATCCCCATGTCACGTCAGCTGGTTCATATTCACTTCCCACCTTCCTCCCACCTGGCACCGTCATTAACTGCGTGACTCTGCTGGAGTGTAGGCTAACCAGACTTGCAAACCGTGTGCAAAGGACAAAATAATAAATGTTCCATGATACAGGTAGTCCTCCACTTACCACAGTTCATTTAGTGGCTGTTCAAAGTTACAGCGGCACTGAAAACCATTTGACATTACTGATTTTCACATTTACGACTCTGTGGCCGCATGATCAAAATTCAGAAGCTTGGCAACGGATTCATATTTATGACGCTTGCAGTGTCCCGGGGCCATGTGATCAACTTCTGACCAGCAAAGTCAATGGGGAAGCCAGATTCATTTAACAACCATGTGACTAACGTAAAAATAGCAGTGACTCACTTAACAGCTGCAGCAAGGAAGGGCACAAATTGGGGCAAAATTTACTTAACAAATGGCCCACTTAACAACAGAAATGGGCTCAATTGTGGCCATAAGTCGAGGACTACCTCTACAAAGGCCAAATGGTGCTCTGGGTTAATCAAGGTTTCTTTTTCCTTCAAACAGCATTTAAGGGTGAATGTTTGTTTTTTAGATTCAGCATTTATTTTCCTACATAACCAAAGAATAGAATAACAGAGTTGGAAGGGACCTTGGAGGTCTTCTAGTCCAACCTCCTGCTCAAGCAGGAAACCCTATACCGTTTCAGACAGATGGCTATCCAACATCTTCTTAAAGACTTCCAGTGTTGGGGCATTCACAACTTCTGGAGGCAACTTCTGTTCCACTGATTGATTGTTCTCACTGTCAGGAAATTTCTCCTCAGTTCTAGGTTGCTTCTCTCCTCGATTAGTTTCCACCCGTTGCTTCTTGTTCTACCCTCAGGTGCCTTGGAGAATAGATTGACTCCCTCTTCTTTGCGGCAACCCCTGAGATATTGGAAGACTGCTATCATGTCTCCCCTAGTCCTTCTTTTCATTACACTAGACATCTCCAATTCCTGCAACCGTCCTTCATGTTTTAGTCTCCAGTCCCTTAAGCCTCTTCGTTGCTCTTCTCTGCACTCTGTCTAGACTCTAGAGTCTCCACATCTTTTTTACATCGTGGAGACCAAAAGGAAGGGATAGTTCTATTTAATTTGCAGAATAACGTCCTAACAAGAACTAACTCTGAATCCAGAGTGGTGTTACAAAGAAATTATTTAAAATCTAGAATACTAACCTTCAAACCAAATCAAGCTCCTGCTGAACGTAAAAGTGAAAAGCCCCCCCCCTCCAATTATGTGCTGAGGAACTGACACTGCATTTTAAGAATCCCTTTCCTGACACCTGCGTTAAACGACAGCCAAAACAGATGTCTAGTTTTTAAGCTTCCTTGCTCTTCAACATCATACACATCTGGAGATTGTTAAAGCTTGAGAAACACCGATCTACATAGTGGAAGGAGACAGTTAAACTCTCCAATATTATTCATGGGTCAAAAAAGAGAAGCCCCTGGAAATGGGAAGAAAACCCCTGGAGTTTCTCCAGACTAAAATAAAACTTCAGATTTTGCAGGTGTTGGGCAATGCTCCTGTTTCTCCTAGATCAGTGTTGGTGAACCTTTTTGATACCAAGTGCCGAAACCAGAATGTATGTGCACTGTAAACCAGAAGAGGAGCTGCTATTCCGGGTTCCGGTGCGCATATATGTGCCGGCTGCTGGTATTCGTGTGGGCGGGAGCACCGGAACCCAGAACAGTAGTTGTCCGTGTTAGGAATGTAAGCTAACAGTTGGGTCAGCAATATATAAACCATGATGGTAGTACTGTAGCTTTAAGTACTGCTGTAATGGGATTGGTCGCTGTTACCTCAAGCAGCCATAAGAGGGAGCCAGAATGACTGTTAGCTCTCTGTTTGTTAGATGCTGCTCGGTGGATGTATCGTGAGTTACTGTGAATTTTGCTACTGTTAGCGACTTTGTGTGCTGAACTGAGTATATGATACTGGACTGTGTTCGATGGATAACTGACTGACTGAACTGTGTGTAAATTGAACTCTGAATACCTCTATTTTCCACGAAAGTAAAACCCTATTTAAACTGGAGTTTCTCTGTATGCTGGTTTGCGTGTTCTCCAACACCACTCTCATCACGCTTCTCTGCACACTCGCTCTTCTAACGGGGAGCTTACCTAACAGCCCGTGCGCATGTGTGTGCCAGCCAGCTGGTCTTCCCATGTGCGTGCCGGACCCCAGAAGAGCTTCTAGTCCAACACCCTGCCTAGGCAGGAAACCCTATACCGTTTCAGACAAATTTCAGACAGCAGCTGGCAACAGGGCATGTGCCCAGAGAGAGGCTCTTCGTGCCACCTCTGGCACGTGTGCCATAGGTTTGCCATCACAGTCCTAGATGGTTGAATAGCACTCTGGTAATCAGACTGTGAAACAGATAATAATTGAGCATACCCTGCGCATGTGCCACGCCCCCCTCGCCCATTTTTGGCTTCCAGGTTGGTGCAGGAGGCTTTCCAGGCACTCCTGCGCCAACCTGGAAGCCAAAACGGGGTGTGGGGAGGCTGCGCGAGACCCCAAAATGCAATGCAAGCGCCCCCCATGCATGTGCCCTGCTCCCATGCATGCACCCCCCCTCCCCGCATGCACCCCCTCCCCCCCTGCACATGCACGGCAGAGACCTCAAGGCCAGCTGGCTGGCAGGAGGTGCACATGCATGCACAGTGACGTTGGGGCGACAGCTGGCATGCCCGCAGATAGGGCTCCGCGTGCCGCCTGTGGCACTCGTGCCAGGCTCACCATCAAGGAAGTAGACAAACCCAGTTCCAGCAACCGTTCTTCATAATGGAGTCTTATCTTATTCGCTCACACAGAGAGGGTCTCCTCCAGGTGCCGTCCTCTAGAGATTGTCAGAGGGCGGTGCCCAGGAGTAGGTCCTTCTCTGTGGCGGGCCCTACCCTTTGGAACGACCTCCCCCCAGACATTAGGACAACAACCGATCTCCGCTCCTTCCGCAGTAAACTGAAGACCCACCTGTTTCGGCTAGCCAGCCTGGCATAACTCGACAACTTTTCCACCCCTTGGTCATTTTTAATTGTTAATTTTAGTTCTTTAAGTTTTTAATGTTATTGAGGTTTTAACCTTTCTGAGTATTGTAATTTATTTATTTATTTTTACCTCCTCTGTATGACACTGTTCTGACTGTTGCTTTTGTACGTCGCCCCGAATCCCTGTGGGGAGAGGGGGCGACTAATAAGTTCAAATAAATAAATAAATAAATAAATAAATATCCACCTTGCTGCTGGGTTGTCTAAATTTTTAGTGTGCGGTCACATAATGAACTCCAATTGAAAAGAAGACCTTGGATCTCATTTTCCCTTCTGTCCATTTTTTTTTGTTCCGCACTACAGAGTTTCAGTTTCAAACCAAGCTAAATCACCATCTGTCATTACTTAGCAGCAAATACTCCGAGAGAAGAGAGACTGCTTGCTATTTTGGGATCAGGTCACTGGAGCTAGCTATGCTAGATTAAACAGGCCTGACGGAAAAGGTATTTTTTAAAGCCCTCGGATTAACTCGTGTGTTTTCTCTTGCTTGGGGGGCCTTCTCCCTGCAAAAATGACAGTAGCTGAAGAGATGAGGACCAAAAGATTTTTTTTCCCCCTCACCGGGTTTTTAAAATGGGTTCTTCTAAAACGATTGGGCACCTGGCATCCTAGATGCCTATAAGCCAATGATGCTCAAATTCTAGGCAAGGCAGCATCAGCCTAAATGATCAAAACTCAAAATAGGCCTTCTACAAGGATTGCCTTTGCCCAGAAATGGAAAAACAATTAATCCCAAGCAAAGATGAAATAATAAGAAAGGTTATGGATTGTGCTGAAATGGACAAATTAACAAAAGAGATCCAGGGAAAAGAAGAAACAGAATACTACCAGATATAGGATAAATGGTAGAGGTGGATGGAGGAAAGAAACAAAGATCAATGAAGGAAGACAACAAAGCCCAAAAATAGTAGTTAAGGAGAATTAACACATATATATGTATCCAAGTGGTTTAAATTTACTAGAGGTAATCAGCCAATATAGCAGACAGAGGAGTAAGATAAGAGGGTTAAGAATGGTGAAATGAGGAGGAGGAGCCAACGTCGCTACGAGACGGTCATGCGATCTCAATGCTCTGAGATTGCTGCCGAAACTTTTATCGCTGGGTGGTCCAATCGGACCTAAACCATCCCGTAGAGACGACGAACAGGAAGAGTAAGTCCTGCTGATCGCAGGGACACCGCAAAGTCCCTGATCGGCCCAGGAGAAGTTCTTCTAGCTGGAGATAAAAGCACAGCCCCTAGGCTGATGAAGTTGGGACGGCTCCGAACGGAAGGAAACGGAAAGAGAAAGTGGAGCTGGTGAGGAAATTTTAGCGTTTTAAAAGAGACTGCCTACGCAAAACTTAAAATTAATTTAAATCTGAGAACAGAAGAAATAAGCAGTGGAATTAAGCTTTGAAAGGTTTTGGTCAGTGTGTTATCTTGCTCTTAAACGCTATCTTTATGGATGGAATTTATGCAAGCCTTTTAAACAAATGGATTAAGTTTTCTTCTATCTTTTTTTTAATTATTATTTTTGCAACCTATGGACTAAAATTCTCCTTCCTCATTACTACGTGGAGTCCATACAGAGGAGTCCATACAAATTTGATTAAGGAGATGATTAGAGGACTGGTACCACAAATGGCAGAAGACATGAGATTGTTTTGCTACTGGAAAGATACAGGTTGATAGATGAAAGTGTATAATCTAAAACTAGTTAAATCTAGTGGAATTTAGTGACAATAGATATGGTTAAATAAACAACTGATAATGATAATAATGTATGCATATGTATTGGTATGACTAGTAATTGGATATGAATATTGAATATATGAAAGGAAGACTAGAAATTATTTGGTTATATATAAAGGTTAATAAAAAAGAACTAAGTTGAATTTAGCTAAGTTTTGATTATTGGGGGGAGGGGGAAATGCTATGATAATGATAATAATGTTATCTCTCAGCCTTGGTTCCCGCCTTTTTAGCAGAGCGGCAGAAAGGGCTAATTTTTTTTCCTTTTGCCAAAGCCAGATTTGTCTGCCACTCGATGGGTGACCTGGTGGGTGTCCGAAGGTGTTGGGCACGCCATGGAAGGCACGCACATCACGCACACACACAGACACACTACGTTTGCCGCAATGCAAGGCGCATGTGTAAGGGGGACTGGATCAGCTGAGAGGCTGGCAAAAAAGAAGCCTCTCTTTCTCCGCTGCCATGGCTCACAAAGGAGGTGGGGATGATGGCCGGCGCTCTCCACTTGCCGCTTTCTCGGCCAGCCAGGTCTGCAGCCAGCGGGCCGCTGTAAATGAAGACAGCGGCGGCCAGCATCCCCACCTCCTTCCTTTGTTTGTTGCCTCTGTTTCCTTTGTTGCCTCTGTTTCTCAGCTCGTGGCTCGCAAAGGAAGGAGGCTGGCTGGCACCCTCTTCATTGACCACGGCCTGCTGGCTGCAGCCCTGCCTGCTTGGGTGGCTGGCCGGGAAAGCAGCAAGAGGGGAGTGCAAAGGAAGGAGGTGGGATGCTAGCAGGCGCTCTCTTCATTTACCGTGGCCTGCTGACTGCAGCCCTGGCTGGCTGGGTAGCTGGCCGGAAAAGCAGCGAGGGGGGATCGCAAAGGAAGGAGGCAGGGATGCTGGCCGGTACTCTCTTCATTTACCGTGGCCATCAGCTGCAGTCCTGCCTGGCTGGATGGCTGGCCAGGAAAGCGGTGGTATGCGGTGTGTGTGTGTGTGTGTGTGTCAAAGAGAAGAGAGTAGTGCACACCACAAAGGCTTGTCCAACAGCCGAAGAAGGAACAGGAGGCAAGGATTCGGCTATTGGACAAGCCCATGTGGCGCATGCTGTTCTCTTCTCTTTGGCAGTCAGCTCGTTTCCAATTAAGGGATGGGGAATCCATGTGATTTCCTCCCTCTACATGGAATCTCCACCCCCTTCATTGGAAACGAGGTGACTGTCAAAGAGAAGGGAGCAGGCGCCATGTGGGCTTCTCCCAATCCTCCGCTCCGGCAAAGGAAGTGAGTGGGCCGGGCAAGCCTGGTGCAGACAGGCGGGGTGAGCGAGCGAGTGAGCAAGTGGCAACCAGTGGGTGGGGGGAGCAAGGGGGGGGGGCAGGCCAGGGGAGGGAGCATTCCAGTATGGGGCCTCCGGAAGACGGGTATGGGAAGGGAATGGTATGCCAGTACCGGTCTGCACTGGCTGAAACCCACCCTTGCCTCGCACATCTGTGCTAGTCGTTCCCGACTCTAGGGGACGGTGCTCATCTCCGTTTCAAAGCCAAAGAGCTAGCGCTGTCCAAAGACGTCTCTGTGGTCATGTGGCTGGCAGGACTAAACGCCGAAGGCGCACGGAACGCTGCTACCTTCCCACCAAAGGTGGTTCCTATTTTTCTACTTGCATTTTTATGTGCTTTCGAACTGCTAGGTTGGCAGAAGCTGGAACAGCAATACAGCAATATTTTTTAGATGACACATTTGAAAAGAGAAGACGCTCTCAGGACAGCAGAGAACTTGATCTGTCTACAATGCAGGCAGAGCTAAGATTAAGTAATAAGTTCACGCCAAGAGTGTGTTTTGTGCCAGATAGAACAACGAAGAGAGAAAATCATTGTTTAGAGGAGGCCTGACTACAGATAGAGGAAACAGGCATCGGCATTTCCCTAGTTTTATTTTGCTTGATGAAAGTACAGTCGCTCAGCCCAGTTTACAGCCAGACCTTGATCTACGACTGCAATGAAGCCCACATTTTTTGTTGACAGGTGAGACAGTTTTAACAAGTTAGGGGGTGGGACTAGAACAGTGTCTCACCAACTGGTGGTCCATGAGAAAAGTTTGGTGGTCTACGGAAAAATTATTTGCATTTATGATATTGCACTAAATCAGAGGTCCTCAAACTACGGTCCCTGGGATGGATACGTGCAATGAAGGCTTGTGTTGCTGCAGAGAGTCCCCCCCCCTTCGGGGTCTTTTTGTGTGGGTCAGAGCGGGGCAGAAATTCTGACTTGTGGTCTGCTTCATCCTCCTGGTGGGGGGCTTTGGGCGAAGGTTGGAGGGAAGCGCCGCTGGTGGCGAAGAGCCGGAGGGCCTTGTACCAGTGGGACTGCATCATGGTCTGGAACTGGCTGACCATCTCAGCCTGCTGAGCCTCCAGGCGCTGGTACCTGGCCTTGCACTCCAATTTGAACTGAGCCAGCTATTTTGCCAACTCTTTCTCCTGGTGGCTGCTTAACTCCAACAACTGCTTCCTGTTGGGGGTCCTAAGGAGCCCAGGCGGGGAGTGCGAGGAGTGGCTGTGAGGGTCGAGTAGAAGCCAGCCATATGCCCCTCAACATGAGTGACATTGAGTTGGCGATGCCCACCCAGCCACATGCCCACCTGGCCACACCGTCCAGCCGATCATTAGGCAGATCATATTAGTGGTCCGCGGGACTCAAAATTATGAATTTAGGGGTCCCTGAGGTCCGAAAGGTTGGTGACCCCTGGATTAGAAGACCTCCAAGGTCCCTTCCAACTCTCTTATTCTATGTTATTCTACTGGTAAATTCATAATCATGATATCAATTAAATTTACTGGGCGATGGTGATATGAGACTGGCTGAGCAATGAGTGTGCAACTACCTCAGCTAGAGGAGAGAGCGCGACAGGTCAGCCTGGCTGAAATATAGACGGGGATGGAAACAGATGAGTGTATGGCTGGGGATACAGGGAGATCGTCATGAGGCATAATTGTTGGAGGTCCCTAAGGATAAAGGCACACAAAGAAGAGGTGAGGGAAGGACAAGACGGAGAAGAGCTCAGCATCAGCGAGGTTGCTGGGCAACAGTGGACATCAGAGGGCATAAAGGAGAGAAGCCGGAGGTTGAAACCAGTGGTGGGGTAGAAAAAAAACAAGAGATAAGGCAGTGGCTGAAAGTTTTGAGTCTCAGCAAGCAGGAGGCTAGGATGGACTTTCTCCGGCAGAGTGAGAGGCCACTAGAAAACACAACTCTGTAGGCTAAACCAGGGTTCCCCAACTCCTGGTCTGTGGCATGTCAGAAACTGGACCATTTCCTTTTCTCTCTCTCTCTCTCTCTCTCTCTCCCTCCCTCCCTCCCTCTCTCTCTCTTTCTCCTTTCCTTGGTTAGGTAGGTGACATAGATTAGAAGTTAGGTAGGATAGAAAGAAAACGTCTTTTAACAAAGGGTGACAGAACTAAAAGTTAGAATGAGAGATAGAAATAAGAGGAGGGATGTTAAAGTATACATTTTTCAAATAACAAAATAAGAGAAAGTGACAAGAGAAAACATTGGAAGAATTGAATCATGACAGACGGCAACTTAATATAATTATGTATTACTGTTAGAAATATATAATCTGGTTGAATGTAATAATGATGATTAATTTGATTAGTTTTATTTGTATTAGAATATATGACCTCCAGGTGTCACACTGTTCATGCGTTGATATGCATTGATAAAAAATAATAATAAAAATAAAAAAATAAAAACTTTTAAAAAAGAAAAAAGAAACTGGACCATGCAAACAAGCAAAGCCCCACATGAAACCTTGCTTGCTTTGGTCCACGGAAAAACCTCTCGCCACAGAACTGGTCCCTGGTGCCCAAAAGGTTGGGGGCCGGTGGGCTAGGCCATGGGCTAATAAATTACAGGTAGTCCTCGACTTACGAACCCAACTAAGTCCAAAATTTCTGCTGCTAAGCGAGGCCGTTGTGAACTTTTCAAACTCTTTTGTAACACTGTGCAACATCCAAAACAAAAGTGCTATTAAACCGAAGAATATGGTTATCAAATGTTTCTTTTAAATCGCCAGCAACCGCTAACTCACTGGCTGCTAAATAGGTATTCAGGTATCCTTTGACTTGTGAGCACAATTGAGCCCCCAGTTTCTGCTGCTAAGTGAGACAATTGCCCCATTTCGCAGCCTTTCTTGCCACCGTTGTTAAGTGAATCACTGCAGTTGTTAAATTAGTAACGAGGTGGTTAAGTGAATCAGGGACATTGTTAACTGTCATAAATGTGAGCCAGTTGCTAAGCATACAAATTATGATCATGTGGTCATGTTCGTAAGTGTGAAAAATGGGAACACCCTTTTTTGGGTGCTGTTGTAACTTTGAATGGTCACTTAACGATGGTTGTAAGTCAAGGACTACCTGTATCCTGGACGCTGAACTTCTGTGAGACAAATGCAAACCCTGAAGAGTTTCCATTGTCCATTGACATTCCAGTGTCGTAGAGGTGATCCTCGGTTAATGACCACTTATTCTGTGACTGTCCAAATTTATGATGGTTTTAAGGGAGTGGTAGTTGTTCGAAGTGCCTCCAGAAGTTGTGAATGCTCCAACTCTGGAGGTTTTTCAGAAGAGACTAGACAGCCATTTTCCTGGAATGGTCCAAGGTTTCCTGCTTGAGCAGAGGGCTGGACTAGAAGACCTCCAAGGTCCTTTCAACTCTGTTATTCTATCCTTTATTATTTATGACCAGTCCTTCAAGTTCCAGTCATTACATTGCTCCTGAGATCAAGAGATCACCAACCAGGCGCTCAACCGCTGGCTCGCATTTCCAGCTGTGGCAACATCCCTGTCACATGATCCCCACTTGTGACCTTCACAAGTGACTCAATGGGGAAGCCAGCAGGAAATTGCAGCCCCACGAGGTCCTTGCTGAATGACCGACTGAGATTTGCTTAATGACAGTAACTGGGGACTGCTGAAACCACTGTTGCTAAGTGAGGCAGTCCACATGCTGACAACTGTGTTGCTTAGTGATAGAAAATCTGGCCCCATCACCATGGTTACGCTACGTTGCCGTGGCCAAGTTGCCCGCAACTTAAAATCATGAATGATTATATGAACAATCCAGGAAGTTTTTTTCTGGCATTAAATTCAGAAATAGCAATAGTATTTAGACTTATATATCGCTTTACAGCCATCCTTAAGTGGTTTTACGAAGTCAGCCTGTTGCCCCCAACAATCTGGGTCCTCTTTTTACCCACCTCGGAAGGATGGAAGGATGAGTCGACCTTGAGCCTGGTGAGATTTGAACTGCTAAATTGGCAGTCAGCAGAAGTAGCCTGCAGTACTGCATTCTAACCACTGGCCCTGACAAAAATACTTTTGTCACTGCAATCTACCTGCAAATGTTTCATTGCCAGGATAGGTAACAGCGTCAGTGGATGGAAGAGGGAAATTTGTTGCTTGTTTATGCATAGGTAGTCCTCAACTTTCAACGGTTCGCTTAGTGGCTGTTCAGTTACAACGGCAGTGAAAAAAAGCCATGATTGTTTTTCATACTTATGACCATTGCAGCATGCCCAGGGCTGCTCACATGATCAAAATCCAGTTGCTTGGAAACTGGTTCATATTTATGACAGTTAAATCATAAAGATCCCCAAGGTCCCTTCCAATTCTCTTATTCTATTCTATTCAATGGGAGTGATGGTGAGCTGGCCACGCCCACCCTGGCCACACACACACACACCGAGGTCAAACACAACCTTGATGCGGCCCTCAGTGAAATTGAGATTGACACCCCTGGTCTACAATATTCCAGAATATGTGCTGAAGAGAGGAAGGGATGCTTACGTACCATGCAAAGGAGAAATACAAATGCAAGGGAAGAGAAATTAAAGAACGAAATAGATGATGAAGTTCAAGTCTTAAGCACGAAAGCCAGTTAGGAGACCTTGGGACAGTCACTCTCTCTCCGCCCAACCCACCTCGCAGGGTTGTTGCTGTGGGGAGAAAAGGAGGCTAGTTTGGATATATTTGCTGCCTTATTTGTAAAAATAACAAAGGTGAGGCCTAAACAATCCATCCATCAACCCACATAGATCGAAAGATTTTCCGCTCCCTCGAAAAGTCTCAACCACCACAATGGGTTTTTAACACATTACAGTTGTAAGTGGATCATGGACTTTGTCTCCTACGTAATCTGCATTTGCATAATCAACCTGTCTGCCCCTCCTTCCCCCCCCTCTTCTCAGTTTAAATCCTCTAACCAGCTAGCCTTTTCTATGCATATGAGCTGAAGCTCACAAAGTCTTTTTGGCCTTAATGGTACTTTTCAGGCAGGGATGACTCCGTCAGACTCCTGATCTTGAGGGGAGCGAGCTAATGAGTAAAATGTACGTGCACTGATTTTACATGTCAGGCCACAAATAAGCCTGGAATTTTTAAGTGGGGACTAGCGTTTCTTCTGTACCTTTAATGCAGGTGGCATGCAAAACGCTCGCCCGCCATCTGTTACCGTTCCTAGCCTGGGAGAGCGAATGCACCAAGAAATATAATCTCTGGGATTAAACAGCCCACTTTTAACTGTCCACCAAAAACAGTATGATTGAATTCAAGCCCTAATTTTGCTCTAGTTCAGGGGTGTCCAAACTTGGGAACTTTAAGACTTGTGGACTTCAACTCCCAGAATTCCCCAGCCAGCATGGCTGGCTGGGGAATTCTGGGAGTTGAAGTCCACAAGTCTTAAAGTTCCCAAGTTTGGACACCCCTGCTCTAGTTTATCCATGTCACTGCGTTAATTGGTTTGCCAACTTGTGCTTATATACTGAGTTATACAGTAGACTGAATTGTTTCTTATCTGACAATGATTAATGCGCATGTCTCATAATACGTCACACATTCTTTACTTCCCTTCTGATCTTCCGTTCGCCTGCCGAAGAAGGTGGGCAATGTAGCTCTTGCCAAAAAATGTAAGATTTAGACAGCAAGATTTGTATTCTATTTTATTTTATATTAACGTTTTTTTTAATTAGAATATGTTTTCGGGTTTTATTTTCTGCTTATTCGGAAATATGCTGCTTGGAAAGCCAACGATCCACACCTCATTAGTTCAGGGTGGAACTTCCCCTGACAATCCATGCTTTTTCAGAGCATTTATTCCAATGTTTAAAATGACAGGATGTTTCTCAACCAAGTGGCAAATTGCAGATGTGGGGCTTCGGCTCCCAGAATTTTAGGGAATATGCCTTTCATATTTAGAGGCAGGTTTGGGAGGCTTGGAGCCGAAGCTTGCCTCTTTAGCAGCCCTGGAGGAGGTGTGCTTCATTTTGCTCTTTGCCTTGCCCCCCTCACCCTTGGATGGACCTTCAGGGGTAATCTGTAACCTGATTGGAGGCTGTTCTGCTCCTCCAGTGGGGCTGCTGGCTTTAGAAGCGAGGACTTGATTCCTGCCTGTGTCCTCCGAGCTGCAGAAGGCTGCCATCTTGGGCCGCGTGGGGACTCTCCTCCCCCTTCTTTTCAAATGGCGCTGCGTGGCAAATACAACAGCCCTGCCGGTCAGGGCTTTGAAAAAGCGGCTTGTGCTACTAAGAGCTGCCGGTTCTCTCCTGTGGCCTCCTGCTGTTAACAGCAGCTCGCTGAGAGCCTTGCCGCCCCCTCCTCCAGCTGCTTTCCTTTCTCTTCCTTAAAGGGAAAGTTTTTCCTTAAAGGGAAGACCTTCTTTAAAGGGAAAGCCTCAGCAGCGATCTGAGCCTCGTTGCCCTGTCTGGGCTTCTCCGGCTAGTCAGGCACTCAGAAAAGGATTGAATAGGGCTTGCATAAATCGTGATAGCAAGGTTGCCGGAACACAGGATGACAAAGCCCGAGGTGTCGAAGGGAATCCTCACCTGGAGGGAGGGGTCCCCTTCTGCAGCCCTGCCAGGTGAAGAGAAACCTGGTAATCTTCCCTCAGGTTCCAGGCCGGGGGGGGGGGTGTCTTCCTGCTGCTGACCTTGTGGCCGATGCGCTCCAAGGCTTCTGGTGCCTCTGCCTTTCATACTTGGAGCTAGGCTTGGGGGGGTTTGGATCCATAGCCTGCCTCTTTAGCCCCGTTGGTGAAGATATGCTTCCTTTTTGGCCTTTGCCTTGCCTCCCCTGCCCTTGGCTGATGCCTCCAAGATGGTTTCTAACCTTTTTAAGGGCTCCTCAGTGCCTTCGGTGGTTACTGGCTGCAGGGCTGAGTGCTTGGCTCCTGCCGGCCTCCTCTGCGCTGCTGGGGGCCGCCATCTTGGACCACGTCATTTCAAAATGGCTCCTGGCTCCAAATTCAAAAAGCTCCTCTTTGCTGGAGCACGTGGAAGCGGCTTGTGCCTTTGCAGGCTGCCGCGCGGCTCCCGCTGCCGCTGGGGGCTCTCTCTCGCCTCCCCCTGCCTCCCACAGCTCTTTCTGAGCCTCTCCAGCTCTCACTTTGTTCTCTGGTGATCGCTGCCAGCACAGGCGCTTCGGGGCGTTTTAAAACACCGTGGTTCATCGCTCAACCCCTGAGGGGAGCGGTGGAGCGCTCTGGCGCCCTTAGAGCGTCCTTAGGCGTTGCCCTTGCTGCAGGGGCCTCTGCGGAGCTCGCTTGCCTGTCTTTGGTGAGTGTCCTCACTTAGTGCCCTGGGTCTCGCTCTGTGACCTGGGCTGCATGTCGCCTTAGCGGTTGCTGTGTGGGATTCCTACCCCCGCTGGGAGTTTCCTCAGCCTCTAGTGATTGATCAGGCAGCATGGAGGCAATTTTGATCGCTTTTGCAGCAATTTAACATTTTTCCTTTAAGTTTCTTCAAGATCTCAGGATGGTCATAGCCATCCGTTGATGGACTGAGTTGATAACTGGGTGGAGCCTGGTGACCAAGGCATGGCTAAAAGAGCGTATCTAACTCAGTCCAATCAAGAGAGGACAAGGTCAACCCATCCTGGATACTCCCCCCCTCACTATGGAGAAAACAGAAGTTTTGTTCTAGATTCTGCAAACAAGCCCCATCCATAATTTATGCATTCTATGGAGATTGCATCAGCAATGACTGTCTTTTACACACTTCGTTGACAGTTTTTAATTCTAAAGTTATTTTTAACCTTTAAAATCTAAAAAAAATCAATTATACATATTTATCTGTAGCCATTGCTACTGCTCGGTTATAAATGATACCTTTGGAGCAGTCAAAAGACATTTCTTTCCCAGGGATTTTGAATTGGGGGAACGAATATATACAATACAATAGCAGAGTTGGAAGGGACCTTGGAGGTCTTCTAGTCCAACCCCCTGCCTAGGCAGGAAACCCTATACTGTTTCAGACAAATGGCTATGCAACATCTTCTTAAAGACTTCCAGTGTTGGAGCATTCACAACTTCTGGAGGCAACTTCTGTTCCACTGATTCATTGTTCTGACTGTCAGGAAGTTTCTCCTCAGTTCTAAGTTGCTTCTCTCCTTGATTAGTTTCCACCCATTGTTTCTTGTTCTACCCTCCGGTGCCTTGGAGAATAGCTTGACTCCCTCTTCTTCTAGAGTCTCCACATCTTTTCTACATCGTGGCGACCAAAACTGAATGCAGTATTCCAAGTGTGGCCTTACCAAGGCATATATATTTGTTCATTTGTTTATTAAATTTATACAGCACCCATTTTGAAGCTTGTGGCAACTCTGGGCAGCTTACAATGTAATAAAAGCATATAGATATAAAAACTATTATAAATATAAAAGCAGATGACAATTACAGAGGATTAAGAGCAGTCTAAAGGAATCCGGGGTTTGGATCAGAGCAACAATGGTGCTTTCACTGCTATTGCACTAACCACTTCCAGCCTACAGTGTCTTCTTCAGGGCCCCATACCAGCCGGCTTAGCCAGGTATTAAGGCTTTTCCTTAAGGCTAGAAGGGAGGTGGTGGATCTCACCTCCAGTGGCAAGATGTTCCAAAGGGGGACTGAGGGCGAAAAGCCTCTTCTGGACCCCACCAGCTGAAATTCCTTGGCTGATGAGATCCGCAGTAGACTTTTTCTGCCAGAACTAATGGGGCGGGCTGACCAATCTTTCTATCAACAAACTGCAGCAGAAAAACCAAATGACACATACGGATTTTTTTAAAAAAACTCTAATAATATGATTGAAAACCAATTGTTGACTTAGACCAGTATTCATGCAGGTCCATTTGCCCTATTCTAATTAAGAACAATACTTGAAATCTTAACACATTTAAGCTTTACGTATGGACGGGGTCTGGTGGCACCTTATTTTAGTCTAATCAATTTTATTAAAAGCCATACATTCGTGCGCTTCAGATCACTTCATCAGATGCAAGTGAGAAGTGAGCTATAGCTCAGTGATGGCGAACCTATGGCACGCGTGCCACCGGTGGCACACGGAGCCATTTGTCAGAGCACGCAAGGCACTGCCCTATCAGCTGGCCAGCACGCATGTGCGCGTTGGCCACTGAGTTCACCCTTTTTTAAAGCCATTTTCCGCCCTCCCCAGGCTCCAGAGCCTTTATAGGAGCCAGGGGAGGGCGAAAAGAGCCTCCCCCGCTCCCCTGGAAGCCCTCCGGAGGCTCATGAGCTTCCCTGAAGCCTCCGGAGTGCAAAAAACCGCCCCTATGGGCAAACCGTAAGTTCAGGAATGGACTTCTGGTTTGCTCGGAGCATCGTTTTGACTGCTCCGGAGGCTTCGGGGAAGCCTCCTGAAGATCCCTGAAGCCTTTGGAGCGCTCAAAACGACCCTCCAACCTCTGGAGCCTGGCGAGGGCAAAAAAAGCATGCAAAAAATGGGGGGAGCGCCTGTAGTGCACGCATGCGCACTGGGGGGGTCACACATTGCATTATGGGTGTGGCACGCCCGCACACGACCCCCCTGCACTCCCCCCACTTATGGCACGCGAGCCAAAAAAGGTTCACTATCGCTGCTATAGCTCACCAAAACTTATGCCTTCTAATAAAACGGATTAGCCTGAAAAAAGGCTACCATAGACCAGTGATGGCTAACCTTTCTGTCGTAGTGTGTCCAATACCCATAATGCAATGTGTGCTTGACATCATTCCCCATACACACCCAGCTCCCCCTGCGCATGGATACATGACCCACCCACCCACCCTCCCTTCTCCCCCCATCGCCTGCACATGCAATCCGCCCCTGCACCACTGTTTTGGGCCTACAAGGCCTCCCTGCAGCCTCCTGGGACTCTCCCCCCCACTCCCCACCTGTGCATGCAAACCCCCCCCCCGCCCTCATGCATGGGCACATGTCTCCCGCATGCACCTTGCCCTCCATGCATGTGTGCAGCAGAGACCCCAGAATCAGCTGGCCGGCGGGAGGCACGCACGCACATGCACGGTGGAAGTGAGCTGGGGCGACGGCTCGTGTGCCCACAGAGAGGGCTCGGCATGACCACCTGTGGCAGGTGTGCCATAGGTTCGCCATCACGGCCCTAGACTAATATGGCTCTCCTCCTACAATGCTTAGGTAGGGCTGATACTTTTTTTTTTAAAAAGAAAAACCAACCCATTTAATTGTCATGCAGTCTTTTTGACTACAAACTCTTCTTCAGCACAATATACTAACTCCTACATGGAGACGTTTATTTTGCAACACTAGATCATTGTTGGATTTCCCACCAGACATCAGACCACTGCAATGCAAACAGTCAGGAATAATTGTGTCACTACCTGCTAAGTGAATAACGCTATAGTTACTTGTCTTTGCAATCTGGTGTACTTTTCTTTTATTTATTTTTTTAGATTTTATCCCGCCTTCATTTATATATATATATATATAAATAACTCAAGGCAGTGAATATACCTAATACTCCTCCCTCTCTTTGATTAAAGTGCCAGTTTTGGCAACAGATGATACTTAGAACATATTCTGATCCTTTGTTTCTATCGTCAGCTATGCTGTGGACTCTCAGCCAGGTGCATTTAAGGAATACAATACAATACATTGCAATAGCAGAGTTGGAAGGGACCTTGGAGGTCTTCTAGTCCAACCCCCTGCTTAGGCAGGAAATCCTATACCTGGGATGGCGAACCTATGGAACACGTGCCATAGGTGGCACGTGGAGCCATTTGTCAGGGCACACGAGGTGTTGCCCTGTCAGCTGGCCAGCATGCATGCGCACGCTGGCCAGCTGAGTTCAGCCTTTTTTAAAGCCATTTTATGCCCACCCCAGGTTCCAAAGGCTTTATAGGAGCCTGGGGAGGGCAAAAACAGCCTTCACTGCCCCCTAGAGGCCCTCCGGAGGCTTCAGGAGCTTCCCTGAAGCCTCCGGAGCGCAAAAACCTGGTCCTACGGGCAAACCGGAAGTTTGGGAATGGACTTCCAGTTTGCTCATAGGGCCGGTTTAAGCCGGAAGTCTGTTCCCAAACTTCCGGTTTGCCCATAGGGCCAGTTTTTTGTGCTCCGGAGGCTTCAGGGAAGCTCCTGAAGCCTCCGGAGGGCCTCGGGGGGGGGGGGGGGGGCGCAGGGGAGGCTGTTTTCATCCTCTCCAGGTTCCTATAAAGCTTCTGGAGCCTGGGGAGGGCAAAAAAAGCATGCAAAAAATGGGGGGTTGCGCCTGTGATGCGTGCATGCGCGCTGGGTGTGAGTGTCGCACATTGCATTATGGGTGCGGCATGCCCGCGCACAACCCTCCTGCGCTTCCCCCGTTTATGGCACACAAGCCAAAGAAGGTTCGCCATCGCTGCCCTATACCGTTTCAGACAAATGGCTATCCAACATCTTCTTAAAGGCTTCCAGTGTTGGGGCATTCAATCAAAGTCACACATTGGGTTTCTGCTGTATCACCTTGTGTTATTTGCAAGCCCTGAAAAGGATAAAAGAATTTTCACTTACTGAAACAATGCCGTCCTTGTGAAATGAAGCAAAACAGATCCCGGGTGCGGATCCTGGAGTTAAATCTTCGTAGATATGTGAGCAAGATTCTCCTAAGGACCAAACAAAAGGGAATTGTGAGCTATTAGATTTCTGACCGTTGTGAATGTTTGTCAGAGTGCTAAACTCTTCAGTGCTTAAAAAGAAAATACAGAAATTCGACGAGCGCCGTCAACGTATGTGTCAAGCCGGCCTCCCTCAGCAACCAAGAAAGAAACTACTTAACTCCATTTTGCAGAATTAAGAGTACTTTTACTGGTTATGATAAGATAGCAGCTAAGCAAAGCAAGGTCTGAGGCAAAAGCGCGCAAAATCATACATATCAATATTGGTCCAACCCCCTCTCCCCGGTAACCCCCATCCCATTGTCCAATCTGCAAATCCCTCAGGTGTCATGTGGGTTTCATCTCCAAGGAGCATCATCAGGTTGGTATGCAGGACGGTTGGCCTTGACCAACTCTAAACACCAGTCTTCAGCATGCGCAGTAGATGGTGAGAACAAAACTCCCTTTTAACCATCTCTCCTGTACCAAATCTTCCCCTCCCAAATACCAGCCCCTCCCCCTCCCCGTTTCAATGGCAGCCGAAAACAAATAGCGAAGCAGAGGCTGACATCATACAAACTGGAAGAGGAACTGAGATTCCACTGACAGTATAAAGATCTATACACAATCCAAGGTGTAACGCTCGTAAACCTATTTTATGATGAACTTTAGAAAGTGGTAAAGCTTCACGTAGCTGAATGTGCTTAGCACAGGGTGGCACAGGCAGTTACGCCTTTTCCTGGACCAACAATTCCTACTCATGGTCACTCATGCCTTAGTCACCTCCTGTCTTGGCTATTGCAATGCACTCTACGTAGGACTGCCCCTGAAAAGCATTCGGAAGCTCCAGTTGGTGCAACATGCAGCGGCCCGCATGGTTTTGTGCAGACCTCGGATGTCGTCACCTCTCCCACGGGTAGCTGCAAGGGTTGCCGATTGGCTTCCAGGTGCAAATCAAGGTACTGGTTGTCACCTTTAAAGCCCTTCATATTTTGGGACCAGATTGTCTGAGGGACTTGCTGGTCACATCTAGCCAATCCACTAGAGCAAGAGCATAAAGGTCCCATCCCCGAGGGAGATACACCTGGTGGGACCGAGGAAGGGCCTTCTCCGTGGTGGCTCCCTCTCTCTGGAACATTATCTCCCCAGAGATTAGAACGGCCCCCACTCTAATACTCTTCCGGAAGGCGATGAAGACCTGGTTCTGCCAGCAGGCCTGGGAAACCCAGAGTGGGACGTAGCCCTCCAAATGGCTTCTGTGATGTTGCCGGGATGGGGGGCTATTATAGTATTTTATTAATTTATTATTTTCTTTTATTGGTCTTATTTTTATATATGTTTTTATACTCCTGTAAGCCACCTTGAATTGCCATGTGTGAATAGGCAGCAAAATAAAATTTCTAAAGAAAATAAAATAAAATAAACAGCGCCAGGAATATAGACAGCTCCCTCTGGGTTGACCAAGTAAACATGGAATGAAATGACGACGAGTTAATCAAATTGCTAGCATATTTTCATTTTATAAGAAAGTAGATTACAGAGAAACAACGCTAGGCTAAGATTAAGGCACAAATCGGGGGAATTAATGGACAAATAACAGGGCTCCCACCAACAGACGTTGTTTAGTGCATGGATAGCAGTGTAGGTTGAAAAGAAAGCAGCACTCAATTGACGGTTTGATATTTTTGTCAGAATCAAAACCTCTGCCCATTTCTCTGTAAAGTGCCTTTTGCACAAGTAAATCTGGCTTCATTTTGTTAAGTGAATCTGGCTTCCGCCATTGACTTTGCTTATCAGAAGGTGGCAAAAGGGGGGGGATCACATGATCCCGGGACACTGCAGCCATCATAAGTATGAATCAGTTGCTAAGCCGCTGTCGGGCGTGCCTCCATCAATAACAAAGAAAGCAAACTCCCAACTCCATTGTTCATGGAATTAAAATACTTTTACTGATTATGAAAAGATAGCAACGAAAGTAAAGCAAGATCTGAGCCAGAAAGGCGCAAACAAGTACATATCAAATGATAACCCAGCCCCCTCCCTCCAATAACCCCACCCCAGTGTCCAATCTGCAACTCCCTTAGGTGTCATGTGGATTGCATCTCCAAAAGTCATCATCATGTTGGTATGCAAGACGGTTGGCCTTGACCAGGTCTAAACACTGGCCACCAGCATGCACAGAAGATGGTGAGAAGAAAACTCCCTTTTCCATATCACCTCCGGTACCATTTATTCCCATCCCAAATACCATGCCCCCACCCTCCCCGTTTCTATGGCAGCCGTTAGCAAGTAAGCGAAGTAGAGGCAGACAGCAGCTGAATTTTGATCATGTGACCATGCAACAGTCATTTAAGTGTGAAAAATGGTCACAAGTCACTTTTTTCTCTGCCACTATAACTTTGGTTACTAAATGAACTGTTGCTAAGTCAAGAACTACCTGTTTAACTGACTCAAAGCAATTTCACCACCCCTATTACCCTGGAAATATTTCTGTCTACAGCTTTGAATCACACCTGAAGCTGCTGTTCTTACTTAAGGCCCGGCAATCTCTCAAGTACAGGTAGTCCTCGACTTACAACAGTTCATTCAGTGACTGTTCAAAGTTACAATGGCACTTTAAAAAAAAGTGATTTATGAGCGCTTTTCACACTTACGACCATTGCAGCATCTCCGTGGTCATGTGATCAAAATTCAGCTGCTTGGCAGCGGACTCGTATTTATGACAGTTGCAATGATCCTGGGGTCACGCGATCCCCTTTTGTGATCTTCTGACAAGCTAAGTCAATGTGGAAGCCATGTAACTTACTTAATAACTGCAGCGATTCACTTAACAAACGTGGCAAGAGATGTCGTAAAATGAGGCAAAACTCACTTAACAAGTATCTCACTTAGACACAGAAATTTTGGGCTCAATTGTGGTCGTAAGTCAAGGACTGAGGTAGAAGAGAACCACAACAGCAAGCAATGGGATGGATGTTCCAAATCAGTCATGTTGTGTTTGTGATCCTATACACTGTTCAGGTGTCCACTTTTTTGCAGGGGGCTTATTAAAGAAGGACGCAGCAGCCATATAGATTTCACTTAATGCTTCTTTTGTGTTGTTTCATTAGCATAAAATTTACCATTCTGTACATTGAACAAGGGGAGGTCAGCATGAGCGATGGACACGAAATTTGGGTTTAGAAGCCCCTGTGGAAACATCAGAGCCAAGAATCCTTTAACTCAATTTCATTAAAAGGACAAGATTCTCAAATCACACCAATTCTTTGTGAGATCTATCAGAATTACAGATTTTTTTTAATCATTTACAATCTCTAATTTATTTGACTTAAAAAGCAAGAATTTGTCTATAATTAGCTCCGCTGTACCTAGTAGCCCAAATATCATTGCTTTAATAGGCTTAGAGGATTAAAATTCAGCTATTTAAATAGAATTGACCAGTGTCTTGTAAAGATTTGTGACCCTGTACTCTAAGAAAAGGTATCATGCAAATAGAGGACACAACTAGGTATGAATTCAGGGGTCTTTGCTTTGATTCGTTTATTATGTTCATCTGACACTAAAACCTCTTGGATATTTCCAAGCTCCATCAAGTAACAAAGCCTATTTTCTGACTCTTTTAAAGCCAAATGATTTCTGTCTTCTGTTCTTAAAAAGTCTTTTTAACTAGGATGCAATCTATGATTTTAAACATGCAAATCATATCCTTCTACTACTGAATGTTGCTTCTCTAATCCTCTATTCTTGGTGGAAAAGAATACTGCTCTTCTTTTCAAAGTGACAAATATCAAAGCAAACGCTCTACATACCTGAAAATTTAAAAGGAATTCCTGCAAAAACTCTAGCCTAATCAGACATAATACAGTAATTCTCGCACACTGGAAGTTTTCAAGAAAAGGTACCAGGACGGTATAAGGTCTCCTTGCCTTGAGCAGGGGGTTGGAGTAGAAGACCTCCAAGGCCCCTTCCCGCCCTATGTACATCTAAGAAGTGCAATCAAAGAAGACCAGCACACTGGACTTGTGAGCTACACCACTCCCCTAAACAACCAAGCACTCTTTTCTGCCAGATTTTGTCATTTCTAAGAGCAAAGCTCAGGATGACAGACAAGATGGAGGTGTTGCATCCAAAGACACCATCTGGAAAGAGCCTGGCAAAGTATTAGCTGCATGTAACAATAGGCTTAACGAACAGGATAAGCAACATAAAAACAGCAATGCTTCATGTGGGATATGTGTAATGGGATGACACATGATATCAACTGTTCCAATATCTGAGGGGCTGGCTGCCACAAAGAAGAGGGGGTCAACCTCTTCTCCAAAGCACCTGAAGGCAGGGCAGGAAGGATTCCCTAGCGCTAAGGAATTTCTGACAAATTAGCCATCCATATCAATATGGATAGACATAAACCGTATCATAGTAAGACCTGCACACAGATTAGAGAACGAAAAGTATACAATGCCATCAAGAGAGTAAAAGAATTGAAATGGAAACGGGCCGGCCACATAGCAAGAAGAACCGAGGTCAGGTGGACCAAGGCAATCATGGAATGGATCCCACTGGATCAAAAGCATCCATGAAAGAGACCCAAAATAATATCGATCGACGACATCAGCAAGTATGACCAGCCCAATTGGCAAAAGGAAGCTCAGGACAGTATTGGTTGGAAGCGTGCATAAGAGGCCTTCGTCCTGCAATGGATAGAGAATGGCTATGATGAGGATGAGGATGATGAAGTATCTATAGACTGTGCAAAAGAGACAATCAACCAGCCCAAAAGAGAAAAAAAGACCCCAGCATCTCTCCACCAGCAATCAAGCACCTAGATGAGCATAGATTAACTCCAAAATTAACATCAGACCAATAATCAAGGAAGCAACACCCCAATAAAAGAAAAACTGCCAAAGAAGTAAAGAATCCAACCAAAGAACCTCTAAGACCATCCCCATCAACAATGACAGAGCAAGACACCAGAATATAAACTGACAGCAAACCTCACTTCTTACCAACACTGATAACGTTACCTAGTTGGGCTATGAAATGTTGGCAAGCTAAGAGCGCATCAAGGATCAAAGATCCTTCTTTCCTAAGGTCTATCAAAATGACAAATCCTTCAATGACAGTGAGAAGAATGCAGCCAACAACTGCAATCTCCCAATTCTTGATTCAAGCCCATTTATACATCTTTTGTTTTCTGGAGAAGTTTTAAGGTGTTGCTCTCCGAAGGACCACCCACCTTCTTCAGGATTCCTAGGGATTGTTTGGGAAATTCACCCTTATTAATCTAATTCTACAAAATCCTTGCCTTGGGAGAGCTTTACTTTTACTTTTTACTTTTATTCATATTTCTAGACCGCCCCCTCTCCCAAAAGGGACTGGGGCGGTGTACAGTCAATAGAATACATAAAAAGATACATAAATAAACAAATAATTAAACAATCAAATACTTAAATAATTAAATGCTTAAATGCTTAAATAGAGGAGGTTAAGAACTGTAATTTACAGCACATGAAGACATTTATAAAGACATAAATTTTTGCTTTTTATTTCCAGCTGCTAATTTATTTTTTACCCTAAGCCTTTTAACAACAGCAGAATATTAATTCTCACCTGTAGGCAGGGATTATGGAGGACCTCAACTGTGTTTCCTGTGAAGCTGCCAAGAACAAATCTTTTAAAAGATACTTAAAATCCTACAAGATCCACCAAAGCTTTAAATATTTTGGTTTCTCAGTCAAAACCTTACAAGATTTGGGATGGGAGTATTAAAATATTGAGTGATCTCACACAGTTTTGACAATTTGTTTGTTAAAAATAGCTTTAGTTTTTATCTGAGTGTTTTTGGCTGCAAACTATGAACAATTGTTGTAGTGGCTGTAACTCTTGCAAAGAAAGATATTTTCTGTTTGTAAAAAGCTCAGAGAAGCCAAAGGTACTGATCCACGTAAAGCAGGGCTGGTCAGCCACTTTTAAGACTTGTGGACTTCAACTCCCAGGATTCCCCAGCCAGCATGGACTTGTTGAAGTCCACAAAACTTAG
The DNA here is from genome assembly GCF_964273705.1 of Natrix helvetica. Classification (NCBI taxonomy): domain Eukaryota; kingdom Metazoa; phylum Chordata; class Lepidosauria; order Squamata; family Natricidae; genus Natrix; species Natrix helvetica. The sequence goes on from NC_138549.1 coordinate 173,086,237, forward strand.
AGTAGTCAAGACAAGTTAGACTTCCCTGGCAAAAGGAAAAGATTGGGAATTGCTGATGTAGAAGCTTTTATTTCATTTTCACTTAGATGAAAACCTTAATTCTTAAATAAAGATAACTGCTGCTATCAGTTCAAGGACTGACAAGCTTTTCAAATATTGCCAGAGGGAAAATCTTGTCAGATGTTAAAATCTTCAGAGCATCTATGTTCCCAAGCTGTGCTGCTTTTCTTTTTCCGTCCCTTTACACCTTTTGCTTCTTTGACTTATGTACTTGTAATTTTTTTAAATACGAATAGTCCACATTTACTGATCAGCTATTTGGCAACTGTACACATTAGCAATGTCTGTCACTACAATCATGTGAACGGAATCTGGGCATTTGGCAATCAGCTTAAATTTACAAGGGTTGTAGCATCATGTAGTTGTGCAATCGCCATTCGTGACCTTCTCTGATGGCTTCCCATGAAAAAAATGTCAATAGGGCACTTTTTGCAAGTCCCTCTGGTAAGTCCATGCTTCCTGCGCATGCACCACGCTGTCCATCCCCTCCCTCCCTCCCTGCATTCGTGCCCAGCCACCTCATCCATCCCTGGTCTTCCTTTTAAAAAAAACATGCAATAAAATTAATATGTTTTATTACATTGAACAGAACTTGCAATTTTAATGCAGTAAAAATATAAGGAATTTAAAGTTTCAAAGAGAGATAAAATATAAAAGTTTTTTAAAAAGGAAAAAAGGGGGTGTGGGAGGAAATAGCTACCCCTTTTCCATCCCTTGCCTTCCTATATTTGCACCATTTGTTCGCTGGTTTCCTGCACCTGCACCAGAACTCCTAAACCTTCAACTCACAACTGGCTGTGTTTGTTCTCTGCTGCAGCATCCATCCATCAGTCTTCTTGGCCTTCTGCTGTGCCATCCAGCCCCCATCCTTCCTGCATTTGCACCCTCCCTCCCCACCCATTCACCTCCAGGCCTTCTGGTGTGTAACCTGCATCAGGGCTTGCACAATTCATATGTGGCTTGAGGGCCTCCCCTCCCATATCTTAAACACTGGAAGTCTTTAAGAAGATGTTGGATAGCCATTTGTCTGGAACGGTATAGGGTTTCCTGCCTAGGCAGGGGGTTGGACTAGAAGACCTCCAAGGTCCCTTCCAACTCTACTATTGTATTATTGTATTATCTCCCTGCAACATCCCCCTCACTTCCTGCTTAGCAACAAGGTCTGCTAAGGTTGTTGCCACGTGATGCAGTCCCGTGACCCTCGCTTAGTGATGGCAATCCTGCTGTCATTAACTGAGGACTACCTGCAATTTCCCTTCTCTATAATAAGAACACTTCCAATCCGGAGCTAAGACAGCAGAGCGTGTAAAAAAAAAAAAAGCCTTTCCCATAAATACAACAAAAATGAACCTCCGTGTTGTAAACTTACATTGGAGAATTTACTATGGCTTTCCAAAAATATTTTCTTTACAATTTAGCTTCCTCTCCAATGAAGTGCCTTCAAGAAGCATTTGGACGACAACACCCAGAGTTATCCAGCCAGTAAAACTGAGGTCCAATTATTCTATTCTATCAACTGTTTCCCAGAATCTTCACTCTATTCCACAAAACCTAGTTTGTATCCCATCCCACTCCCTATCAGCAAGCAAACCAGTCAGCCAGCATTCTGGGCCTTCAGTGAGCACTCAACTCTCCCTGATTGACTTGGGATTCTCCTTGGCATTTATTTAAATTCTTTTTAAGTCATATTAGTTTTGACATTTTGCTCTGCAGACAAACACCCTCAAAGACCCATCTAATTTTGCTCTTTTATATAGCATATAAGCTATAGAATTTGAAAATGGCTACCTTTCTTTCCTTTTCCTGCATATGGTATGTGCTCATTTAAAACACAGATAATAATACATAAAGCAAACCGCAGAGAAACATTGCCAAATGAATACTGCATCCACAAAATTAGGCAATGTATTTTACACAACAGGAAAACAACTACCCAAAAAGATACATGTGATTAACACACAAGTTTTAAAAGTCTTTTGTAATGCAACATCAGACAAAACCGCCATTAAACCCAAGAACATTAACACATACTGTGTTGTTATCAGCTGTCCATTTTAAATCATCAACAACCACTGCTGCTAATAGGTATACAGGTAGTCCTCGACTTATGACTAAAATTAAGCCCCAAATTTCTGTTGCTAAGTGAGACAATTAAGTGAGTTTTGCCCCATTGTACAAATTTTCTTGCTAAGTGAATCCCTGCAGTTATTAAATTAGTAATATGGCGAACTGGGCTTCCCCACTGCTTTTGCTTGTCAAAAGGGGATCATGTGATCCCGGGAACACTGCAACCGTTATAAATATGAACTAAATATGAGCTAGACCTGGATGACTGAGAATCTCCGTAGACATAAATATGAGCCAGTTGACAAGCATCTGAATTTTGATCTAATGACCCTGAGGAGGCCAGAACAGTTGTAAGTGTGAAAAATGGTCATAAGCCGATTTTTTCAGGGTCTTCATAACTTTGAACAGTCACTGTGAACTGTTGTAAGTCGAGGACTATCTGTACTTTATGGGGGGAAAGCAGTTTTAGAACAGTACCAGCCTCTACTTTTAATTAATTGCTTTTTGTTTTTTTAAAAAAAAGCCCTCAGCAAAAAAAAACTGGTTGCAAAACAATTAAAAGGACCCACCATAATAACTGCTTGTGCTCTGGAGAGCTCACTTACTAAAATTCACTGCTTTTCATGAGGTTGCAAAAAATATTGGCAGATTTTACTACAGTGCCACGAATCAGCAGAACTGATGCAGCTGAAGAAAGGAATGATACAATCCCAATTAAAATAACACCATCTCTTTGGGTCCTGGATCCTGTTTTTTGACTACTGTTAGAAACATTTTTCTAACATTGTCAGACTTTGCCTTCCTTAAATCCATTCTTCTGTGTCCTGCCCTCCGGAATGGCCTTTTTTTTTTTTGTCTTCTGGATGACACGCCTACAAAGGGTCTTCAACATGCTATCATCCCGCCTCAGCCTTCTTAACACAGGACTGAAATTTCTACACCCATGATCATCTCTGAATCCGTTTCAATTCCACTGAACACGTGTTAAAAATCTAAGGTGCAATATGACTAAAACATGAAATGAAGGGGATTAACTACTTCTTGTGGTTTGGAAAATAAATGTCGGTTGAGGTGGGTTTTTTTACTTCTGTTTCCCCCCCCTCTCCAGTCACATAAAAACTGCTCACTCAGATTCAGTTTGTAATCAACTACCTGTATTATTGTAAGATCCTTTCCACAGATAGTACTGACAAACCGAACAGTCCAGAGGTGGTATTCAGCAGGTTCTGACCAGTTCTGGAGAACCGGTAGCAAAAATTTTGAGTAGTTCGGAGAACTGGCAAATGCCCCCACTGACTGGTCCCACCCTCACCTATTCTCTGCCTCCGGAGTTCCAACTGATTGGGAGGGATGGGGATTTTGCAGTAACCTTCCCCTGGAGTGGGGAGGGAAAGAAGATTTTACAGTATCCTTCCCCTGCCATGCACACCAAGCCACGTTCACAAAGCCACATCACACCACGCCCACCAAGCTACACCCACAGAACCAGTAGTAAAAAATGTTGAATCCCACCACCGGAACAGTCCCATTTTGTATCTGTGAATTCTATTTGTTTTGTAAGCATTTAGCTCTAACTCTCTGTAAATTTAATTGTGTTATTTCCACCCCACTAATCTAGGCTATTAAGAATCATTTTGAATGTTATTTCTGCTTACAGGGTATTATTAGCCGATCACCATCCCCCCCCACCCCCAAAAAGTGCATACTTTTCATTTTATGATGCACTCTAAAATATTTCCAGGTGCCGAGGTCAATATCTACCTACCTTTGCGGGGCAGGGGCAGTTTTAAAAATTTGCTAAATAAAAACCAAAAACAGCTATACCTAGTTTTGGGAGGTGGTCATTCACATCTTCTCAATGACTGGGTAGGAGAAACTAACAATAGCATTTTTATTATTTCCTCTTTTCCTCTTTCTTTTTAAACTCAAAATGCTCTATCTGCATCACTTCTGAAGATACTGCAATACCTGCCCTCTTCTAATAATCTGCTAATCCATTGTCCAGGATTGACCAGACCATCAGATAATTCCTTCAGGGCCCTCAGATGTAACTCATCTGGCACTGAAGACTATACCTCATCGCAAGGAAATAGATGTATGCTTTTTTCGAAGAAGAATGGACATAAATATAGAACTAAGAAGAAATTTCCTGACAGTTAAGACAATTGATCAGCGGAATGGCTTGGCTCCGGAAGTTGTGGGTGCTCCACCACTGGAGGCTTTTAGGAAGAAAAAGGACAGCCACTTGTCAGAAATGGTATAGGAACTCCTGCTTAAGCAGTGGGTTGGACTAGAAGACCTCCAAGGTCCCTTCCAACTGTTGTTTTATTATAATTAAGGTTGATTAGTTCTGCCTACAGTATTATTTCTCAGCATCTTTCCATTTTCATTCAGCAGCTGGATAACCACTTTTTTTCCCCACTTCTTTTTATTTTGAAAATATCTGAATGAGTCCTTGGTATTCTTAGCATCTTTCATGAACTTCAACTCATTTTGAGTTCCAGCTTTTCTGAGTTTAGGATGTTCTCCAATTTTGGGCTAACTGCTCCTTCTTTTTTCTTGGTGAGCTGTTCCTCTTTCTACTTCCTGTATATATTGCCTTTTTTCTCAGTTCCTTATTACAGTTTTGGGGTAGTCCCACAGGCTTATGCTTTCTGTTCTCTGCCTTGCTGGAATTTTGTGGTAGCCATATTCTGAGCATTTATTTTTCTTTGGACCATCCAACCAGCCTTTTCTTCTCTATAGTGCCTTCCTACAATAAAATCACAATCATCATTCCTCTAAGCTTATAAAAATCAATTTTCATGCACTCAACTATACCCAACTTTAATTTCACTTGCCCTCAAAAACATCAGCATTACACAATTACTTTCCCCCAACTGTTCCTGCTACTGTACTTCCATTTCATCAATTAAGTTTTATCATTAGGCATTAATTAATTAGTAGCTGGTTTTTTTCTACCTCCTGACATTCTCTGATTGACAAAGTCAGCAAAGCAGGTCAGAAACAGCCATAAAAGATCCAAACTTTGTCTTCAGCTCAAAAGAATACTACTACAACTTCATGCTCTCTTCAAATAACTCTATTTTGGTTTTGGAAGGGTCCTTCACATTTTCTCAATGATTTTTGGGGGGCGGAGAAAACAATAATAGTATTTTTATTGTTTCCTCCTCTCCACTTATTTTAACTCAGATTCTTTACTGCCAAATCCATTTTCTTGGCTTTCTGAACAAGGATATTTTCAATCTGTAATGCAATAGTGCAATTCTTCGCTTTCTATTACTTAACTGAACTTACACACATTAAAAGATTTCAGAACAAACACAATGGATTATCTATTATCTATTTTTATGATGTTATACTATAGGCAATGGAATGTGCAGTCTAGTGAAAAGAAGGACTAGGGATGATAGTATTTGAGGGGCTGAGAAAAAGAAGAGGGGGTCAAGCTATTCTCCAAAGCACCTGAAGGCAGGACAAGAAGCAACAGGTGGGAGATCATTAAAGAGAGAAGCAACCTGGACCTAAAGAGAAATTTCCTGACAGTGAGAACAATTAATAAGTGGAACGAGTTGCCTCCAGAGGTTGTGGGTGCTCCAATAAGGTTTTCAAGAATAGACTGGACAGCCACTTTTCTGAAATGGTAGGGTCTCCTGCTTGAGCAGGGGTTGGACTAGAAGACCTCCAAGGTCCCTTCCAAGTCTGTTATTCTCACTTTAGCACACTGCAACTGTTTATTGATATAGTAACTTGTAATATCTCACATTTACATAACAAGCTTGTGTTCCCTTCCACCTCAACCCAATTTACAATAAAGCCCACTTCAATCCAGCCACTCTATGGATCTGATGAAGTGAGCTAAGACTCACGAAAGCCTATGCCTTTTAATGCATTCGGTTAATAGGAAAAAGGTACCACTAGACTCCTTTAATTACTTCTGTTTCTTCAGCTGCTAACATTCCAGTTAAAGGAGAGATTCCCTCAGGTTTCTGTTGTACTTACTAAATTGTATCTACCTTTCTTGTATTAGGTGCTTAAGATCCTCTTATTTAATTCTCATGCAATGAGTATTAATCTACACACAGTAGAGGCCATGAACTCTATGAGCCAATGTTATTTCTGATTTATCACTGAACAGTTGAAGAGGACTGACTTAAACTTTAAGTCACATTTAAAAAGAGACAACGAGTAACTAAAAGGTTGCATTCAGTCATTCAAAGTTGTCCTGAACTACTATGTTTTCAGTAATTTTCTAATCCTACTTACCTACCTACCTACCTACACACACACACACCACTTGTCTCTACACAGACAAATCCCTGCAGTTTTCTCGGCAGCATTTATGGAAGAGATTTGTCCTTGCCTTCTTCCTGGGAGCAGAACTCATGGTTTCTCAGTTTCTAGCCTGTTGCTTTTCATTAGCTCCCGAGAAATCACTACAAAAGAAAATAAATAATTACCATACTGTACTGCTTTCATTTGAATAGATGGCTTACAATACAATAATACAATAGTAGAGTTGGAAGGGACCTTGGAGGTCTTCTAGTCCAACCCCCTGCCTAGGCAGGAAACCCTATACCATTTCAGACAAATAGCTATCCAACATCTTCTTAAAGACTTCCAGTGTTGGGGCATTCACAACTTCTGGAGGCAACTTCTGTTCCACTGATTCATTGTTCTAACTGTCAGGAAGTTTCTCCTCAGTTCTAAGTTGCTTCTCTCCTTGATTAGTTTCCACCCATTGCTTCTTGTTCTACCTTACAATCCATATTTGGCTTACAATCCATATTTGGAGTTACCATGTGCAACTCTATGGAAAAAGCTATAACAGCAAGAAATGATATAAAAAGGAACCACCCTTGCTCTAAAAGGCACACCAATATTTGGAACTTTCTAATTTACGAAAATAATGTAAGTGTGGAGCTTTGGGTTAGGATCTGTTTCTCTTAAATGCACGTGGCTAAATGGGTCCCTTGCTGTGCATAATGAGAGTTCCTCACCCATGGTAAATTCTTGGAAGCAGGTGCTTGGAATGAAAACAACACAAGCTATACCTTCAAGCTTTATTTGTTGATCGTGGCAACAGAATGCTAGCACTGGTAGTGATAACTTACAATTCATTTAGCAACCATTCAAAGCTACAAAGTACTGAAAAAGAATGGTCCTCATGCTTATGATGTCACAGCATCCCCATGGTCACATGACCAAAATTTCGGCATTTGGAAACCAGCATGTATTTACACCTGTTGAAGTGTCTTGGGATCAGGTAATCGTCATTTGTGATCTTCCCAGCCAGCTTCTGACAAGCAAAGTCATTGGGGGAAGCTGGATTCGCTCAACAACTGCAGTGATTCACTTAACAACCATGGCAAAAAAGGTCACGAAATCAGGCACCAGTCACTTAACAACTGCCTTGGTTAGCAATGGAAATTCTGGTGCTCTCTGAGGTTGGTGTTTTTGCAGACGTTTCATGACCCAACTAGATCACATCATCAGTGCACTGTACCTACCTAGTTGGGTAACGAAATGTCTGCAACAAAACCACCAAGCTCAGAGAGCACCAATGACTCTACACATATAGTATTTGATCAGGCTAAAGTAGCAGAAACATGGAAAAACTGACTATTTTCTCCCCTGCCCCTCCAAAAGTTAAGGCCGATTTGAGTTTCTTTCTAATTTTCTTCTTGTTCTGAACTTAAATCATATTTTGACAAACTGCTTTTGCATGAGTTCTCTAAGGTGATCTCTACGGTTAGTCCCATACTGTTATGCCTATCTTGACTTCCTTTTATAATATCTATGCTACTAATGCCTTCAACCCATCCCGAAATGACTAGAGTTTTATCACAGAGAAACTGTCCTATGCAGTTACCTCAGTGCAACATATCAGGTCTGGTATCTTGGGTATCCTCTGGGTTCCACTTCCACGGAATAATGTCAAAATAACATTCTCAAATTTATTGTTTCGCTGTTTGCCATCAGTATTGTTCAGCGACAGTTTTCAAACATTCCCCATGTTGGAATGCAACTATGGGCATCTTGGTGTTGCTTAATTCTATATTTATAGGCAATCAATCTGTTTTCGGCATATGTGCTTTTAGAAGTCTGTGGTAGTCAACAAGCCAAAAAAGCTATGCCAGGTATTTTGTATGGATTTTCTTGTTAGAATTCAGGACTATCTTACATAAAGCTGGCTGAGTTAATTATTCTACTTGGTGCCATGAAAGCATGTTGCTGTCAAAAAATGAGAACCAGAAAGAGAGTAATTTAACTGGAAAGACTTTCATTTGCAAATTTATGGTACATTCACACAGGAGGGATGCAATTTTCTTCCATGCTATATAAATATTACAAACCTGCAATCCTTTTCTCTCTCCCCTCTCTCTCTCTATTTATCTAATTTATATCTCCGCCCATCACACATTCATGTCTCTGGACTGCTTCCAATTAAAATATAAGCAGTACCAAAACAAAACAAAAACCAAACAGCCATACAAGCAATACAAACATTAAAAACAACTCAACGATTAAAAGCTATAGAGTACAATCACCAGGAGGGAACAGCCATTCAAGAACAATACAGCAATTTTATGGGTATCTATACCACTCTCTGATCCCGGGGCCAGATGAAAAAGCCAGGTCTTCAAGCCCTTCCAGAAGTCTATGAAGATCAGGCCCAGCCTGGCGTAGGGGAAATGATGTTCCACAGGATAAGTGCAGCAGCAGAAAAGGCCCTCCTTCTAGGTCCCACCATATCACATTTACTACTGGATGGAAGCTGCTTCTGCTGCACCTGATGGGGTGGGTAGCAGTGGTGGGTTGCTGCCAACCCTGACTGGTTCGGCTGTACCGGTAGTGGCCTGGAGCAGTTGAGAGCATACCGGTACAGTGGCTCGTTTGGCCCATTCTCCCGCCTGCACTCTATAGCTGTATTTATGCCAAAAGGCACACTGCGCACGTTCCCCGACAAGCAGCTAGGTATCGCAGGGGTGCTGTTATTGCGCATGTGTGCACAGCACATATCAGGTGTGTGCACGGACAGACCGCAATCAGCGTACCGGTAGCGACGGTAAGAGCAACCCACCACTTATGAGTAGATGTCACTGAGGAGAGGTGGTCTCGCAAATGATAGCAATGCCCTGTTTTCCCAAGATAAACGCTTCCTGAAAATATTTAAACGCACGTGCAGCTGGTACCCGCCATTTCATCTGGTTGCTTGCCACGGAAATAACACAAGGTGAGGAGGCGAGGCCGGAGGACAGGAAAGGGAGAGGGGAACATGCTCCACACACCCCACACGTCCATACCTAATAGCTGCTCCCGGAACCCTAGCCTCCGCGCCCCTTCTGTCACGCTAATGGCTGCTGTAAAAAGTATCAGGCCCAGCAACGCGCAACACAGCAGTAGCCGTGAGGTGACCCCGCCTCCTGCAACTCAAAAATAATTAAGACCCCCTTGAAAATAAGGCCAAGCACTTATTTCGGGGGTCAAAAGATAATAAGACCCTGTCTTATTTTCAGGGAAACACAGTAGAACTTATATACCACTTCACAGTACTTTACAGACCTCGCGAAGTAGTTTACAGAGTCAGCCTATTGCCTCCAACAACCTGGGTCCGCATTTTACTGATCTTGGTAAAATGGCTGAGTCAACCTTGAGCCAGTGAGGATCGAACTCCTGGCAGTGAGCAGAGTCAGCCTGCAATACTGCATTCTAACCACTGCCCCACCAGGGCCCCTATAACTCCATCCTATGATACGACACACAAAAACTATATTATGAATCTATAGATTATACCTCATTTGCCAATTCTGAATAAAATAATCTACAGTGGGGCAAAAAAGTATTTAGTCAGCCACCAATTGTGTAAGTTCTCCCACTTAAAAAGATGAGAGAGGCTTATAATTGGCATCATAGGTAGACCTCAACTATGAGAGACAAAATGTAAAAAAAAAACCAATCACATTGGCTGATTTGGAACGAATTTATTTGCAAATTATGGTGGAAAATAAGTATTTGGTCACCTACAAACAAGCAAGATTTCTGGCTCTCACAGACCTGTACCTTCTTCTTTAAGAGGCTCCTCTGTCCTGCACTCATTACCTGTATCAATGGCACCTGTTTGAACTTGTTATCAGTATAAAAGACACCTGTCCACAACCTCAAACAGTCACACTCCAAACTCCACTATGGTGAAGACCAAAGAGCTGTCGAAGGACACCAGAAACAAAATTGTAGACCTGCACCAGGCTGGGAAGACTGAACCTGCAATAGGCAAGCAGCTTGGTGTGAAGAAACCAACCGTGGGAGCAATAATTAGAAAATGGAAGACATACAAAACCACTGATAATCTCCATCTGGGGCTCCATGCAAGATCTCACCCCGTGGGATCAAAATGATCACAAGAACGGTGAGCAAAAATCCCAGGATCACATGGTCACCTAGTGAATGACCTGCAGAGAGCTGGGACCAATGTAACAAAGGCTACCATCAGTAACACATTATGCCACCAGGGACTCAGATCCTGCAGTGCCAGGCATGTCCCCCTGCTTAAGCCAGTACATGTCCGGGGCCGTCTGAAGTTTGCTAGAGAGCATTTGGATGATCCAGAAGAGGATTGGGAGAATGTCATATGGTCAGATGAAACCAAAATAGAACTGTTTGGTAGAAACACAACATGTGGTGTTTGGAGGAGAGAGAATGCTGAGTTGCATCCAAAGAACACCATACCTACTGTGAAGCATGGGGGTGGCAACATCATGCTTTGGGGCTGTTTCTCTGCAAAGGGACCAGGACGACTGATCCGTGTACAGGACAGAATGCATGGGGCCATGTATCGTGAGATTTTGAGTGCAAACCTCCTTCCATCAGCAAGGGCATTGAAGATGAAACATGGATGGGTCTTTCAACATGACAATGATCCCAAACATACCACCCGGGCAACGAAGGAGTGGCTTCATAAGAAGCATTTCAAGGTCCTGGAGTGGCCTAGCCAGTCTCCAGATCTCAACCCCATAGAAAATCTTTGGAGGGAGTTGAAAGTCCGTGTTGCCCAGCGACAGCCCCAAAACATCACTGCTCTAGAGGAGAACTTCATGGAGGAATGGGCCAACATACCAGCAACAGTGTGTGCCAACCTTGTGAAGACTTACAGGAAATGTTTGACCTCTGTCATTGCCAAAAAAGGATATATAACAAAGTATTGAGATGAACTTTTGATATTGACCAAACACTTATTTTCCACCATAATTTGCAAATAAATTCATTCCAAATCAGCCAGTGTGATTGTTTGGTGTTTTTTTTTTTACATTTTGTCTCTCATAGTTGAGGTCTACCTATGATTCCAATTACAAGCCTCTCTTATCTTTTTAAGTGGGAGAACTTGCACAATTGGTGGCTGACTAAATACTTTTTTGCCCCACTGTATATATTGCTTTTATTTGTGTGAAGATGACAAAGAAAAAGGAAAAGGGCACATTTCTATATTGTAACATTTGATACTACATCCTCATATTCGTGGAAACTGAAATGGAGTAGAAAAAAATTACATTTTTAATTAATTATCAAATGTATACTCTGACTTTCTGTTTGTGAGAAAGGACAGCTTTAATTTATTTTTTTTAAATTTATGCCCCCCATCTCCCCAACAAGGTGACTGGGCAGATTAAAATAAATTTAAAAATACAAAAATAAATATTGGCCACCAGATTTTCAATTTTTTTCCTCCAAAAACCTCCTCAAAGCAGATATTCTTAATGCTGTATAAAACATTCACAAGAGAGAAAAAAACCACACCCAACTTTCATGTCTGCAAAGCTAACAGGCTAACATGAGCACCAATATTAAGAACCAAAAGCTCCAAAAATTGCCATTCACTTAAAAGTATGTGAAATGTGAATTATTTATTTCCTATAACATTTTCCATAAACATTAGAGCATGGGAGTATTTTTAACAGCCTGCTTGGTCCCCCAATAAAAGGCCTTTAAGGTAGAACCACATGATACGTACAAACAATTGTAGCTCCTTCTCACTAGCACCTTTCCTCTCAGCAAAGTACTCTAGAGCAGTGTTTTTCAACCTTGGCAACTTGAAGATGTCTGGACTTCAACTCCCAGAATTCCCCAGCCAGCGGCTGGGGAATTCTGGGAGTTGAAGTCCAGACATCTTCAAGTTGCCAAGGTTGAAAAACACTGCTCTAGAGTACTCTACAGGGGCCTCCAACCTTGGCAACTTTTAAGACTTGTGGACTTGAACTCCCAGAATTCCTCAGTCAGCAAAGTCACAGCCCTGGGACACTACAACTGTCATAAATATGAACCAGTTGCCAAATGCCTGAATTTTGATCACATAATTATGGGGGTGCTGCAACGGTCATAACTGTGAAAAATGGTCACAAGTCATTTTTTTCAGTGCTATTGAAACTTTGTTGAGGACTACTTGTATTCAACTCAACTCAGAAGACTCTCAACTAAACCAAAGAAACTAAGAAAGAAAGGGAGGTGTTCGTTTCAGTATTATATGCTGGACAGCTCCACTAGAAACGCATCCAAGATAGAGGCCTACATTGTTTTTTAACCTACCATTGCTATTATTATGACATGATTCTCAGCCTGAAAAGGCCACATTTTATTTTGGCCTAAGAGAGCATTTATAAAGCACAAAGACCAAGCCACATTTAAAATGGCAGGAAGACCAACTTCACAAATTAAGCAATTTAATAAAGGGCATTCATTTATTCTCATTTGGAAGCTGAATTTCCCCAACCTTTTGCTTCCTAAGTAAATTGGATCAATTCTCAGTATCTTCAGCCAGCAGGACCATCAAATAAAACTCCAATGTGGGTGTACTTGACCCACAGAGCTGCCAAATAAAATGTACTGATAAGCAGCAACTCAGCTCCCTCCCTCCCTCATGCTGTCACTTCACTTCTGCCCTCAAAACAAAACATTTAGCATTTATACACTCAATTGTTACTCAACAATGTCCGATGCTGCTTTCTAGAGATGTTGAATAACTTGCTCTTTTACTTGGAATTATGAAATTATGAGGAGCAAGTTGGGGAATAGTGTGTAAGAACTGGTTTACCTGTGAAATTCTTGGCAGTTGTGACACACCTGAGTTTTGGAGCAAATCAACCAATGAACATAAAATGGATTGCCTAGTGCACTGTTTCTCAACTTTAGCAACTTTAAGATGTGTGGACTTCAACTCCCAGAATTCCCTAGCGAGCATGCTGGCTGGGGGATTCTGTGAACTGAAGTCCACTTATCTTAAAGTTGCTCAAGTTGAGAAGCATTGATTTGGTACATATGAAAGGGAATTGCTGGATCATCGTCCTGTATGTATAAAAACTTACAGCTTTCCTTCAGACTTTTGCCACTAGCTAAAATCCTCAAGTAGTTAAAAGTTTCCATGGATGCAGACAGAGATGCCTCCAAGAAGTAATATATTAAAATGCTCAGCAAGTGGACATTTCACAACCCACAATGGACAGAGGCAAACGTGTGAAAAGGTGCTTGCCTGAACCGAATCTTGTAAGAAACCCATGAGCAAATTCATGGGAAAGACAACCCCACCCCAGTAACAATTTTGTTCAGGTTCTAAATATCAAAACAACCTATCCAAAATAAGAAGACTTGCATCATTCAGTTCAATAGTGTTGAAACACAGTACATACAAGTTCATAGAATCTGCTATATGCTCAAACAAATCATTTTATGGCTTCCTGTAATAGATGGTTTATATGACAAACTAAAATAAAGAATTCTCACAACATACTACACATCCTTCCAGCTTGGCCAGAAGTCTAGACTGCAGAATTATGCAGTCACTGTGCGTCTAAATCCTCGCCCTTCAACCTCTGCACACAAGTCTTGCTACATTTGTGTGCAGAGGTTGAAGGGCGAGGATGGGCTTGGAAATGTAACTGATTCGTAACAAGTATCACATTATAAATATTCTATAGTCCTTAATATTTTTGTTTACTCTACTTATAGGAAATACAGGTAGTCCACAACTTACATCCATCTGTTTAGAGACCATTCAAAGTTACAATGGCACTGAAAAGAGTGAGTTATGACCTGTCCATAGACTTACAACTGTTGCGGCATTCCCACGTTCATGTGATTGAAATTCAAGCACTTGGCAACAAGCATGTATTTACGATGGCCGCAGCATCCCAGGGTCATGTCATCTCCATTTTCAACCTTCCCAGTTGGCTTCTGATGAGCAAAGTCAACAGGGGCATCTGGATTCACTTAATGACCATGGGGAAACAAAGGTCTTAAAATTCGGCACAACTCACTTAATGCTCATTTAATGCTCACCTTGCTTAGGAAGGAAATATTCTGGTCCCAATACGTTGAGGACTATCTGTATTGAGATTCTTTATCCAATGAGGAAAGATTATTAACATGTTTGTTTATTAAATGTGTACATCCACTCCAAGACTCAACTGAGTGAAGCCAATGTATTAATTATTGTCATTCTTATTGTAATGCACATTAACTGTTAGTTTCCATTAAGAAAAGAATCATGGATTTCATAAAAAGGGAATTGAATTACTTTTAAACAACTCTGAAATGACAGCAATAATGTCTTTGGAAAGTCTTAGTCATTCAGGGCATGGTTCTCCCAAAGGTACTTTTTCAAAAGGCGACTGGATTTTGTTTTTCCTTGAAGTCGTTTCACTTCTCATCCAAGAAGCTTCTTCGGAAGAAGCTTGCATGAGAAGCGAAATTTCTTCAAGGAAAAAAAAAGTCTAGTTGTTTTTTGAAAAAGCATCTTTGCGTCAGACAGCGTTAAATTAAAAATCAAAGGAAGAAAACTTTAGCATAACTTTACTGACAGTTTCCTTTGTTGTACAAGGAATTGAATCTAATGAAAAAACCATGAAGTAGTTCAGCCAATAAATGCAGCCACACCCACAGCTGCTAAGGATGAAAAAGCAAGAAATGAAACTCAAGACAATTTTGTTCCTTCTCCTGCCTATTAATTCAACCTGAAAATGTGTTCAGGGATAACTTAGATCGCACTCTAAGGAAAGAAAATTGGAGAACAGGACAAAAAATATCAAAGCAACACCTGCCACCATTAATGGGGTTGGGAATGCTACTTTTTCTCAACATTCAGCTCTACTTGGGGAAATGATTAATCAGGGTCTAGGTTCTCCAAGTTTTTGGGTTAGTTTCCGAACATTTCATTACCAGGCCAGGTAACATCTTCAGTAGATTTCAGGGAATTCCAAAACGCTTGGAAACCAAACCATAAGGTTGGAGAATGAACCTTCCCCTGAGCTAACATATTTGCTACCACCGCAAAATGGTTAATATTTCCAAAGGAGAGATCTCCATCTTCTGACAACTGGGGATCCTGTAAGGATCCCTCTATTCTTCAACATAACATTCTTCAACCCTATATTCTTACACAGGACATCCCCTGGAAAGGATACAAATATAGCATCCAGAATTCCCAAGGAATTCCTGGAGATTTCAGGGAATCTCAGCAGATCAGGGCACTGCTGGGTTAGGGAAGGTTCTTTTTATGAGTTGCAAATGGCAGTAAATGAAAAATACTTGAAAAAGAAGAGGAAGACAGGTGGGAAAAATCCACTTCTGAAAATTATCTCCTCTCATTCTACATGATCATTCCTATGAACTATTATTCCACAAGAACAAGTTTTTTTAAAAAAAAATATTATTTCATTTGAGATACAGGTAGACCTCGACCTACCACCACCATTTATTCAATGACTATTCAAAGTTATACCAGCACCAAAAAAAAGTGGCTTGTGACCAGTCCTCAGGCTTACAGCCATTGCAAATTCCCCATGATCCTGTGATCAAAATTCAGGCATTTGGCAACCACTAGGTATTTACAACAGTCGCAGCATCCCGTGGTCATGTGATCACCATTTATAGTCTTCCCAGAAAGCTTCTGACAAGCAAAGTCTGTGGGGGAAGCCTCATTCACTTAAAGACCACACGATTCACTTTGCAACTGCAGGGATTTGCTAACAACTGCCAAAAAAAAGATTGTGAAATCGGACGCAACTCAATAGCTGCCTTGCTTAGCAGCAGAGATTCTGGTCCCAAATGTGGACGTAAATTGAGGACCACTTGTTTGATGCTACCTGTACTTAACCTTGGTGGGGCTGTTTTCTGGACAAGCAGGATGTGATACATTAAAAGTAAATATTGTGGATGGGAAGGGCACAGACATTTGCATAGGTGTATTCACCTGAACTGCATATACAGCTTGCCAAACAACTCTCAAAAGGATGCAGAGGATTTAAGAGGGTCATTTTTGCCATTCTAAATTTTAATCTGGAACAACAAATTGCTTTGTATCTTTGGAGGGCCTTCTATTTCAAGGCAACCATAATTCTTAATCCTCGCTCTACCAAGCTTTTGACTGAGAAAGGGCAAAGGCATAGCATCCTAGGGAGATCTATCATTTCCTCCTTCATGTAGGACTATGATTTCATGATTAGGTTCATTTTGATTAGGTTCATTTGAATTTGGAGTGAGAGAAACAGATAAAGATAGCCAGAATTGGAAACAATGCCCTTTGAGATTAGCCCAAATGGGATAACATTGCAAAGACCTGAGAAAACAATGTAGACTGAAAGGAGAGCCCAAAGTAGAACACTATAACAGCATTGGAAGGGACCTTGGCAGTCTTGTAATTCAACCACCTGCTCAAGCATAAGACGCTATATCATTTGTTAAATGGCTGTCCAATCTCTTCTTAAATATCTCCAGTGACGGGGCACCCATAATTTCTGGAGGCAAAGTTGTTCTACTGATTAATTGTTCTGTCATGAAATTTCTCCCTATTTCTAGGTTGCTTCTCAACTTGATTAGTTTCCATCAGTTCCTTCTTGTTTTCCTTTCAGGGGCTTTGGAGAATAGCTTGACTCCCTCTTCTTTGGGGCAACCCCTGAGATATTGGAACACTGCTATCATGTCTCCCCTAGTCCTTCTTTTCATTAAACTAGACATACCCAGTTCCAGCAACCGTTCTTCATATGTTTTAGTCTCCAGCCCCCTAATCATCTTTGTTGCTCTTCTCTGCACTGTTTCCAGAGTCTCTGCATCTTTTTGTTTACATCTTGTCAACCAAAACTGGATGCAGGATTCCAATTATGATCTTACCGAGGCATCATAAAGTGGCATTAACACTTCATGTGATCTTGATTCTAACTCTCTGTTGATGCAGCCTAGGACTTTGTTAGCTTTTTTGGCAGCTGCAGCACACGGCTGGCTCATATGTAAGTGGTTCTCCCCCAGAATTCCCACATCAATTACTGCTGTTGAGCCAGGGACCATCTATTCCAGGGGTGTCCAAACTTGGGAACTTTAAGACTTGTGGACTTCAACTCCCAGAATTCCCCAGCCAGCAGAGCTGGCTGGGGAATTCTGGGAGTTGAAGTCCACAAGTCTTAAAGTTCCCAAGTTTGGACACCCCTGACCTATTCTATACCTATACATTTGATTTTTCTTGCCTGTATATACTTTACTTTTCTCATCACTGAATTTCATTTTGGTGGATAGGGCCCAGTATTCAAGTCTCTGGAGATCATTCTGGATCTTGGGCCTATCTTCTGTAGCAGGGGTGTCAAGCTGGTGGCCCATGGGCCAGATGCATCACACACGCTCACCCTAGCTCCGTAAAAGGGGGGGGGGGGAAATGTCATGAAACCTCATGTGACAGCAACTTGCCATGAGTGTTCTGCTAATTTTGTTTTGCAAAAGTTTATTGATAGTAACATGAGATGTAGTGCTGGCAACCAACTTGATTGGCTTTAAAAAAAATGTTAGACTAATTCATTATAGTCCTAGGCTGGCTCTTAACCTTGATAGTCATGGGACTGCTTCTGAAGACCCCCTCTGCTGAGAAACCAATAGGCTTCCTTGGGCAGTTAGTTGACCACAACTGAAAGCTGATTGTTGAACCAGATGGGCCAGGGAATTGCTTATGTTCTTAACAACAACCTCACAACAGATCCGTGTTTACAAAGATTCCACCTTCTCTTTTAAACATCTAAGCTCAGCTTCCTGTTCTTTTGGCCGTATGTCTGATTCTGAGCTGTGCAATTCTACTCCCCGTAGCCTACTTAAGTAAATTCCTAAGGCACAATAAAAGACTGCCCAGGCAGCACGAGAGCTTTTCATTCCAAAATACAAGGAAACAGCACTAGTAACATCCCAAAAAGTTTATGCTGCATGAAATTTGATAATAAAATGCTCTGGCCTCAATATTTGTGCAACACAGGTTTGCTCAGCAAAGTAGCAGGACAAATGCACAAATGTTCGCAATCCTTCCACAACCCAGTGGTTCAGCAGAATACCAAGGAAAAAGGCATAACCTTCAAAAGTTTTAAAAGCTGGCTTTTAAATATGCTTGGCAATAAATACTGTTTTTTAAATTTGATCAATTTTGTAAATCAGGATTATAAAAATCCTGTTCTGGAGGAAAAAAGAATTGTTATAGCTTTCATTGGTTAAACTCTGAACTCATTCAGTTGACATAAACCTCAAACGTTAACAGAACCATGAGTTCGAATCCTGCCAGTCTCTCCCTAACTCTCTCCTTGGTCTAACCCACTTCACAGGGTTGTTGTTGTGGGGAAAAAAGGAAGAGGAAGGTGTGTTGGATATGTTTGTCACCTTGAGTTATTTGTATAAATAATAAACAGGAGTGTGTGTGTGTGTATTCAGTTTTCTGCCTCCATTTCTGAATTTCTTTTAGGCCTCAAAATTGTGTGTGTGTGTGTGTGTATGTGTGTGTGAGAGAGAGGGGGGGGGATTTTTAGGGCCAAAAGACCAGAAATTCAAAAATGGAGAAAGAGAATTGAATTTACTTAGCGAAACATCTCCAAGAAGTCCAAGAAAGCAGATCTATTAACAAAGGGAACAGAAGAATTTAGGGGACAGAAACATCATGTACTGGATGCTCTTTCACCTCCTGTTTTCCTCCCAAAGTTTATCTCCTTTTCAGTAATACTGAGAAAATAAATGTGTTAATTCAATTAGCTTTATGCAGAACTGTAAAATAAATGAATCATGCACCACTGGCAATATCCAATTTAATCCCATATGTTAAATAGTTCCCTTGGCCTTCAGTCAAAAGTCCTGGGAATCACAACAGACTTAAGTGCTGCCAAAGGGGGGGGGGGGATAGGCAACTGACCCAGTTTGTAGCCCTCATTCCTCTTGTGGTCAAGTGAAATGAAATCAAGAGGCAGCAAAGATTTCATCAGAGAGATAGTAAAGGGGACCCTATGTCTGAAATAGCTTGCAGTGAATGCCCCTTTCATCAAGTATACAAGCACTAGCTCCTTTCTGACTTCTCGGCCAACTGAATTTAAATAGCACACATTTATTTATTTGCAATGTTTTATAGGCCATTTTAGTCAACTGAGGAAATCCACAGTTGAAGTTAAATACATATCAAAGTTTAAAGCCAAGACCTTACATTATAAAACACCCAGATACACTAGGTATCTAACATTGCCCTATCAAAAAAAAAAAAAAACACCACCCCAATTTAAATGGAAGGATAATTAAGTGGCAGCCACAGTCAAGAGCACCTTTGCACAGCTCCATCTTGTATACCAACTGCAACTTTCTGTATTTTTTGCCTCGATTGGCCTGCTGTGATCATCTCTATTTGGGATGTCATTAAAAGGCAGTTAGCAGTAGAAACTGTTCCAGATTGTGGCAATTGAATCACCTAACAGCTCTATTTTGATTTCTGTGGGGACTATCTCTAAATAACATCTGCCCCTCTAGAGTAGAGTAGGATCTTTAAAGGTCCTCTTGATCACAGCTTGCCATGTGAAAGGACCATAGAAACAGGCCTCTTTAGTTGCTGTCCCCCACATCTGGAACAGGATCCTCCCAGATATCTAATTCATCCAGCAAGACTGCTGTGACTATCCCTCCACATTTACTTTTAATTAGGTTTTGTTTTTGTTTTTGGGATGGGGGGATGCTTAATTCCAAGTAAATCTGGTGTTTTATAATGTGTGGTCTGGATTTTAACTGATTGTTATGTATTTATTTTAACACCAACTATGGATTGGCTCACTCAGTGGATTGCAATGGCCTATAAAGTCTGCAAATAGATAAATAAATGTCTTTCGGTACAGTAATTAAAGATGTTGCCGCAGCTCACAGAATGATCTATCTAGCTCAGTCTTTGCTTCAGTAACCAGCCAGAAAGGCACGCTCACCGTTACACATCCCAAGGAGAAAATTGCAGCAATAAAACAGCTTGAACTGATAAAAAGCAGATTTTGTCTCCTACTGGTCCGAAGTGATATACTGATTTTGTCTTTTTTCCCCCCACCCTCCCTTTTCCACACCCTACGCAAAAGGCAAGTAACGAACAGCAAAAATTAGCAGTGCATTTATTAATTGCAATGCTGCAAACCGATGCTTCCCCCGATCACCAGGCGCACAAGACATAAAGTTGATACAAGCCCCTGCTGTGTTCCCACAGCACCGGCATTCAGCTTTGCTTGCCCCCACCCTACCCGCTCCAGAAAAGAGCTCCAGCCACAGGGATAATGAACTGACCAGTCTGGGCCATCAAGTCCGTAATTCTGAGACACAGATAAAATGTAGGCATGACGCACATCTCTTGATTCTTCATCCTCCGCTCCTCAGGGTCTGGCTAGAAACGGCATCAGCCACCCAACCCTCAGTGCTCTCAGGAAGGCACCAAGCGGTCATCATTCTCCATCCTCATCAAATGCATAACGTCAAATTTACTGTTAAAGGACCCGATCGCCAAACATCGAATGAAATGCATGGATTTGGAAAGCTCAAGATATTGGGGGGGGGGGGGGGAAATGCCACATTCAGCCTCCACACCTCTCCTAAATAAAAAAAAAGAAAGCCCAGCATATATGCAATTTGGGGGGTGGGTATATATTTTTCTTCCCCTTGAAACTCCTATCTCCCCCACACACACCAGTAGGGAGATTTTTTAAAAAAGCTCATTCCCAGCGCAAGAGGCCCGAAAGGATGCGCCCGTCCTTCCGCAAAGAGCTGGCTCAGCTTCCCACGAATAACCTGGGATCTCCTCTGCTTGCAAAACCCAACGACCTCTGGAGCAGCCCCCAGACCCAACATGTGGGAGAGAGATGGGGGGGAAGGACTAAGAGATTGGGGAGGCCCAGCAGCAGCTCCCCAAAATCCCGTGGGCCTTTCCTTGGCCCGCCCGCCCACCCCCTTCCTTCCCAGCATCCACGGGCTGCCCCCTCCTCACCCATCCCTGCCAGCCAAGCCTATAAAATAGGGAGGGGGGGCGTTAGATGGGCACGAAGGAGACCCTCCCTCCCTCCCTCCGTCCAACGTTTTCTATCCCGGTTCCTCAGGGCAGCGGGACCCTCATCTTCACCCCACTCCCAATCCGCCGCCCCCGACCTGTATCCCCACAGCCGCCCCCCCCCCCGCGACCGCCCCACTGCGCCACCGTCGCCTCCATTCGCCCCCTCGACCGGCCCTCCTCCTCCTCCTCACCTGCCGCCTTTTCGACTTCGCCGCCGCCTCAGGGCGGCCTCCGCGAGGCGTGAGGGGCGGGCCGGGTTTCCCCCCCTCAGACGGGGCGGCGGACTGACGGGAGGAAGGAAAGAAGGAAGCAGGGCCGGCGACTGAGGCGTGAGGGTGGGAGGGTGGGAAGGAAGGCAGCCGGGCGCCCGGTTGCCAATCACCAAAAAAGCCCGAAGCTCTCGCGCCTCACGACCACAGCCCGCCCGGATACAAGCGACGTGCGCGCCCGCGAGGCCGGCAAGCGGGATGAGGAGGACGGGCGCGTGAGGAGGCGCGAGCGCGCGCCAAGGAAGATTGGGGGGGAGGCGGTTGTCGAAGCGCGCGAGGAGCGGGCGCGTGAGGGAGGTGGGCGCGCACGCGCGCCTCCGCAATCTCGCTCTCTCTGAGGCGAGATTTGGCGCAGGGGGTTGCGCGCGCTCAGGCGCTCCTGGGGGGGGGGTGGCGAATAGAAGCGTGCGCTTCGACCAGAGTGTGTGAGGGGAGAAACGATTTAAAAATCTATGTATTTATATATAGCGAAGCTGAGGGGGGGGGGGGGAGAGACGAGGAGGCCTCGCTAGCTCTCCTCATTCCCCCCCTCCCCCTCCGGTCCATCCGCGCGCCTCACGCTCCTCGCACGACTGTGAAAGCTGGCGGCTCAGCCCGCCCTCCTTTCCCAGCCTCGCCGGCGCTTGAGAGTGAGAGAGATTTGATTATAAAAAGAGGCGAGGAGAAGCGCCGGCGAGGCTGGGAAAAAGGAGGGCGGGCTGAGCCGACAGCTTTTACAGTCGCGCGAGGAGCGTGAGGCGCGCGGATGGACCGGAGGGGGAGGGGGGAATGAGGAGAGCTAGCGAGGCCTCCTCGTCATCCCCCCCACCCCCAGCTTCGCGCCTGCGCACAAGGCTTTGCTGCTGAGCGGGGAGAGGAGGGGATTCCCGGTGCTTCCCCGGCTGGCTCGGGCACGGCCCAGGTGCAGTGTTTCTGCGGCAGGAGAGATAGATCCAACCCCCAACTGCAACCCGCCTCGTGGTCTTGCTGGCTGACTGGTTTGGGGAGGATAGGCGCTGGGGGAGATGCAAAAACTTTGGCATCGCATTGCGCCTTCGCCTCTGTAAAGCTGGGCCTAAGTAAAATTCACTTTCCCTGACCGGGAATCGAACCCGGGCCGCGGCGGTGAGAGCGCCGAATCCTAACCACTAGACCACCAGGGAAGGTGGCAGCAAAGGACTCTACGAAGCCTTATACTGAAGCGAAGTTATCTGGCTCCCTTGCAACTTTTAATGAAGTATCTTATCGATCTGATCTGCTCCTGTGAAGGATGGAAGAGAAAGCAATGCGCAATTAAGCAAACATTGCGTGCATGTCCACGTATTATGTGCAGAGAAAGAGAATGAGGTCCATGGGTTAGAACCAATTTCGTTGTATTTATTCTGTACAATGATAATAAAGACTGCACTATAACAGGTCAGCAATCTGCGGCTCTGGAGCTGCATGTGGCTCTTTCATCTCTCTGCTGTGGCTCCCTGTTGCTCAAATTATGTCACAAATTGCCAATGTGTGACACCCGCCAGCATGTGATTTATTGAGCTTTTCGATCCCCAGTAAGCCAACCATGAATAAATCCAAGAAAAGTTTCAGAAGAAAACAGAAGAGTCCAATTCAAGTACATATGCTACCGTATATTCCGGCGTATAAGGCGACTGGGCATATAAGACAACCCCCTACTTTCAGGCGGCGGCAAGCCAGCTGAAGGCCTCCGCGGTGCCAGGCTTTTGTAGTTTGAGCTCAGCGCCATCCTCCTCCAGCCAGACCTTACTAAGCCTAGCACTCATCCATCCACGTGCCCAGGCAAGGAGCGCTGAGTTTATCGATTGAAAGGCCAGCATCTGCGCTGGTGGCAGCACGGCTTTTTGTTGGCGGAGTTGCTTTTTCTTTTGTTTGGTTTTTTGGTATACCCGGCGTGTAAGACGACCCCCGATTTTTGAAATATTTTTTGGGGGTTAAAAAGTCATCTTATAAACCGGAAAATACGGTAGTTTTGTGGGCGCTCAGGAAATAGTCAGGCACGGGAAGCGTTTTGTGGCTCCCGGTGTTTTCTTCTCTGTGGGAAACGGGCCCAAATGCCTCTTTGAGTGTTTAAGGTTGCCGACCCCTGGGTTAGAAGGTGCCCCTTTCCCTAACCTGTCTCTTAACAGAATTGCCTAAAAAGCGGGGCTGGGGGCTTCATTTCCCCCCCCCTGGCAATTTATGAAGACAGCTGCATCTTGAGCAAGTGCACAAATGATTCTGGGGACCAATGCATCGCTATCATGTGAGGTACAAGTAGACATCGACTTAACAGTTCATTTAGACCAGGGCTCAGCAATCTGCGGCTCTGGAGCCGCATGTGGCTCTTTCCTCCCTCTGCTGCGGCTCCGGCACCAGTCGGCGCCACAATTTTGAGAGGAGCTTCCGGTGGGGGGGGGGAGAGAAGCACAGTGTGCCAGGAGAAGACTCTATGGCCAGGGAAGGAACTCGGGGCGGTGTACAGGTACCAGATTAAAAACCATACAGATAACAATAAATATAATTAAAATTGGATTAAACTTTAAACCCCTGTACAGATTTATAAAAATTAAAAACTTAGTCTTAAGACCAACCCGTGAAATTTAAAAATACAGACTGAGGTGGGAGAGCTGGAATTAGGCCAAGCCGGTCTAATTCCAGAGGGTCGGGCCCATCACAGAGAAGGCCCTTCCCCTGGGCGTCGCCCGCTGGCACAGCCTAGTGGACGGCACCCTGAGGAGTCCCTCTCTGTGTGAGCGGATCGGCCGAAGGGATGTGTGGGGCAGGATACGATCCCGCAAATAACTAGGTCCTGTGCCATGGAGCGCTTTGAAGATGATAATCAGCACCTTTTCCAGTTGTCCCCACAATTGATAGGGCTTTCGGTTATGACAGGTAGAGGAAAAAGTACGCCGCGCTAGGAGGAGATTCTATGGTGGGGGAAATGAACTTACGGTCAGCTCCAGAATTGAACAGGAGGTTTCCGGTTAGGACCTTTGTGGCTCCCGGTGTTTTCTTTTCTG
Source organism: Natrix helvetica (assembly GCF_964273705.1). NCBI lineage: Eukaryota > Metazoa > Chordata > Lepidosauria > Squamata > Natricidae > Natrix > Natrix helvetica. The sequence continues at coordinate 173,110,974 of NC_138549.1, forward strand.
TGGGAAACGGGTCCAAATGGCTCTTGGAGTGTTTCAGTTTGCCGACCTCTGATTTAGACCGTTCAAAGTTACAGCAATTAACTGTTGTAAGTCGAGGACTACCTGTACAGTAGCCCCCCATTTAGAACCATTTGTTTAGTGACCGTTTGAATTTACAACAGTACTTAGGACCGTTTTTCACACTTTGCAGCAGCCCCAGGGTCACATGGTCAAAATTCAGATGCTTGGCAAGTGGCTCATGTTTATCACGATCGCGGTGTCCCGGAGTCATGTGATCTGCTTTTGCGATGTTCTAACAAGCAAAATCAAGGGGGAATCCAGATTCACTTAACAAGCCTGTTACTAACTTAACAACTGCAGTGATTTGCTTTAACAACTGTGGCAAGGAAAGTTGCAAAATGGCACACGCTCGCTTCACAAAGGTTTCACCTAGCAATGCAAATTTTGGTCTCCATTGTGGTCGTAACTCGAGGACTACCTTGTATTAACCTTACTCACTCAGAAATAACTTGATAGCTAAATCTGGACACCGCATGCTGCCTGAGTGGCTGGCGTGGATGTCTTCGGATACAGAAAGGTTTCCAAATGGACTTTATTTCCCCTCCCCCCATTCTTTATCCTAGGACTACAACACCCAGAATCCCCACCTTGCTCTGGGAGGACCAAAGAGTGCAAAGTTTCTGCACTCTCAAAGCTGGATGGTCTCAGAGAGCAAAATTTAGGGCCAAGGACATCATATAATTTCTTCCACTTCCTAATCCAGCCTACAAAGGAGAAATTTCCTGGTGGTCTCCTATCCATGTATTTCCTGCCATATTTGCTTCACCTGCTGAAGTCTGACTTAGCGGCAACTTCTGATTACAGGTAATCCTACAAATTTGATTGTTAAGCCACGATGGTATAAACAGAGATGTTTGACCCATCAGGTCTTGCTCGCTGGTTAAAACTCGTGAAGTGCTGAAAGAACATTCACACATCAATCCAATTCTGAACCTTGATCTTCACGTAATTGTGATATGACAGTTCATACTTACAACTGGTTGCAGAAAGTCACTGGAGAAGCCAGCAGGAAAGGTTGCAAGTCACTGAGTAAGTCTCCACCATCCACACATCCCCATCTGTGCTCATGCTGATCGCACACACACCAACCCATCACATCTGTCACCCCCTCCCCGACCCTCCCTATGCCTCTAATGTATCCCCTTGCCAACCCTCCCTATGCCTCCCCCCTGCACACATCCTTGCTCTTTTCTCCTGCCTGGCAGCAGCTGCTGAACTGCGACTTGCAATTTCCCGCTGGCTTCCCCAGTGA